>NC_062188.1:16618895-16661395 GCF_912470025.1 Vespa velutina | reverse complement strand
AGCAAACGAGCGTAGCAGCAAACAACGATCGGTGGCGTGCCTCTCTCTCTCTCTCTCTCTCTCTCTTACTCATTCAATCACTTGCTCGCTCACTCCCTCCTAACCAATGAAATCGGTGCAATTACGATACGCCGATATCCGTCATTACGTCGAACCGCACGAATCTGATTTCATTCGGTGCGAGGAGTCCACCCAGTACGTAGGCGTGATTCTCTTCTCCCTTTCCATCATCTTTCTCTCCTTTTTCGTGGAGATCATTATTCGAAAAGATGGTACGATAGAGCTTTACGATCTATTCATTAATTTCATATGTATAATAATATATATATTTTTCTTCTTCTTCTTCTTCTTCTTTTTCTTCTTTTTCTTATTATTATTATTACTATACACTGATAATTTTTCACAACGAATAACGTTGTTAATGAATAAAACTTCGATATTTATTTAACGTAAGAAAAATAATAACCGTATCGTTGTGGAGAGAAATTAATTACGCAGAGCACAAGATACTTCTGTTTCTTTCTATTTCTTTTGTTTTGTTTTCTTTTGTTTTTTTGTTTTTTTTTTTTTTTTCGTCAATTCGCACGCATGATCGTATATCCCCGATATATACATATGACTATTGCAAATAATATATACACAGTACCTGTCCCATTTCGTAACATTGTATACTACGATAGGTCAGTATACCATCGACTTTCAAATTACTCCTCGTAAAGATAAAAGTTCAACATAGTAATCGATAAATCCGAATGAACTCCGACGAGTAACAGTGCACGACGTTTTTATTCCGTAACAAATGAAACGAATAGCCGATATTTTGAACGGGTGATATAGAGGGGAGGGTGGTGGCGCGGAAAGAATAATCGCGAATTTCTCGTGTGTCTCCTCGCGAATAGTAAACGATAGAGAGAGAAAGAGAGAAAGAGAGAGAGAGAGAGAGAGAGAGAGAGAGAGAGAGAGAGAGAGAGAGAGAGAGAGTATCGAAGTTCATTCGTTCGAGGACGTATTATCACTAGTAGGTTAGTTCCTCAAGTTTTCTCACCCGAACAAGCTTAATCATTACGTAATTTATCTCTTATCGAAAATGAACGACTCTCGTAAATTCTTTTTACTATTCGATTCTATCGATCGATGGGAAAAGAAGCTATTAGACGATGACGATTATAGAGTACATGTACGTATATATATATATATATATATATATATATATATATATATATATATGTACAAGTATGTATGTATATGTAACACATATAAATACGAGAGGATTGGGAAAATGTAGGAAAGTCAACGCCGAGGAATGGCACGGAGAAGTTCATTTCCAAGCAGTTAACGACTCCTCTTCTTCCTCCTCCTCCTCCTCCTCCTTTTCCTCCTCCCTTCCATTCCCTCACTCACCGACAACCTTCCCTCCACAGCCCGAACGTTCTCCCTCTTTTACTCTCTATCCGTGAGCCATGTTAAGATGCGGGGTATACTTCGGTATAGAGAAGGACAGAAATGGCTATAGAGAACGAGTATGAGAAAGAGTGAAAGAGAGAGAGAGAGAGAGAGAGAGAGAGAGAGAAAGAGAGAGCAGAGATACCAAAGTGAAGGGAGGAGAGAGAAAGAGAGAGAGAGAGAAGCCTCGGACCGCATCTACAAGAAGTCTACTACCTCTTTCTCTCTTCCTATATCTCAGCTTCCCTCTCTCTCTCTCTCTCTCTCTCTCTCTCTCTCTCTCTCTCTCTCTCGCTTTCTTCCCCTTCCCTCTTTCTAGACGGCTCCACCAACGAGATTTCAGATTAATTGCTTCGACGTTAGTTGCAACTTAATGAGATGGCCGAGGCCCGACGGAGTAAAGGATTCGAAGGACTTCTGGAGATCCTTGAGGTATATAGTTGCGATCGAGCTTTGATCGAAATAGGAATTTTTAAATTTTTAACCTTGTAATTTAACGCTGAAAGATGATGAGAGAGAGAGAGAGAGAGAGAGAGAGAGAGAGAGAGAGAGAGAGAGAGAGAGAGAGAGAGAAAGAGTTTACGTTTTGGATCGAGCTGGGAGAAGGGCAAGTTAGGGGAAAACTTGGCGCACGCAACAGTCTCGCCATTTTAAAACGCTTTTTGACTCGTCTAACGAGGAACTTTGCTTCGAACGTTCTTGGTCACGACACTTGCCCGAGGGAGAAACCTCGATTAAGCGTTCCATCTCCGTTACGACAAATATATATATATATATATATATATATATATATATATATATATATATATATATAAAAAAGACGTTTCAAAGAATCCCACGGAAAATAATTCGTTTCGATAGTGTGTACCTATCTTTTATTTTTTTTTTTTGTTTTTCTTTTTTTTTTTTTTTTGTTAATCCGTTAGAAAAGTAATTTCCAGGAAATAAAAATCCACGAAAAAGCTGGATTAGCGCTACTTAAGCTATTAATTAAACTCATTGAAGATCGATCCATGTTCGAGAAAGATCATCGGCGAGTATATAATGAATTAGTATCATCGTCCTTCGACAGTACTTTTTAACTTTGTTTTCGATGGATTTGTAATTAAAAAAAAAGAAAAAAAAAAAAGAAAGAAAGAAAAAAGAATTCTTTCGCGATTTTCCTTCGGCCTTTTAACGCGGAAAACCGAACGAGAAACGGCCGTTAAAAGCGAAATTTTCCGCACGAGCGTCTCCTCCACGTCGAATTACATTGTTTGCGGCGCGTATCGATATCCGCTGGAAACCCAGCTCCGATCCTCTCTCTCCTCTCTCTTTTTCTCTCTCTCTCAATCTCTCTCTCTCTCTCTCTCTCTCTCTCTCTTTCTGTCTGTTTATTCCTCAATTAAGTCGACGCGAGTGCTGAAACGTCGAACAAACGCCATACGCCTACACCGTAAAAATTTGCGGAATTTTTATCTCCGAAAAGATTTAATCGCGTTGAATTTTCACGAAAAAGCTCGGTATCTCTCGCGAACTTTTTTCTTTCTCTTCCCTTTTTAACAACGACCCTTTTCGTCAAAGGAAATAAAGGGGATAAAAATTCGTGGATGTTAAAAAATTTCTAAATTTCGGTTTATTCCGTATGTGTATGTGTGTGTGTGTGTGTGTGCATTTGTGTGCATTTGTGTGGATGTGTGTGTGCGTGGAAAATGAAAAAAAAATCTAATATTCTGTAACAATTTGGTATCACCCTGTATATAATATATAGATATACATATCATCAAAACAAAAGTAGATAAAGCTGGAGCATTAAGATAAATATCGATTTAAAGTTTTATCTTAAGATTTGTATTTTCGAAGAAAGAGAGAGAGAGAGAAAATATACATTAAAACGATTACAAAATGATCACTAATCAAGGACAGTTAAAAATCAGAGGACCGAGAAAATGAAAAGATATGATTAAAGTTAAAGTCAAAAACATCTGGTTAATTTTATTAAGTTAAACGAAAGCACGATATTGAGAGATATTGTTTCTTTTCTCTCTCTCTCTCGTGGAAGGAATATATAAAAAAAGAAAAAAAAAAAAAAAAAAGAGAAAAGAAAAAAAAAAAGAAAAAAAATATATCAAGAGAATTCTTTGAGAGAACGACAAAGGGTGCCATTCGGATATTCTCCTGGACGCTTCAAAGGTGTCTGACGTTTTAGGGAAGTTAGCGGGACTGAAGAGAAGTGCTAGGGAATTGGAAGGGAAAGATGAACGTTGAGGGGGTGGGTGAGGGGTAAAAGGGAGAGTCTTGTCCCTTAAATGATTGACGGCTGGGCCGAGCCCAGTGATTCTCAAAATCTTTTTCTATCTCTAACGATTTTTTTCCTATCAATGAGAAAAGTAAACACAAAAGACATAAATGAACAACGTTATTTCCACGTTGGTTTGACCTTGTCCAATCCAAAAATGTCAATTTTGTTTTTTTTTTTTTTTCTTTTTATAAAGCTTCGTTCTCATATTGTCGGATAAGTTTATATCGAGTAAAAGTTTTTCGTATAAAGCAACGAGAGACAAGAAAAGTTCAAACTAACAATAACTAAAAGTTGGAAAAATTAGATTCGACTTTGGCATTCGATCGTAACTAACTATAGAGGTCATCTGACCTAGTACTTTTCGGTCTTTTTTTCTCTACTTTATTTCTTTCCTTTTTTTCTCTTCTTTTCTTCCGTCAACAAAGGCGAAACGGTTCTCCTCTCTCTCTCTCTCTCTCTCTCTCTCTCTCTTTCTTTTCTCTCTTTTTCTCCCTCTTTCTTACTCAAGGCTGAAGTTTTCACATTTCTTCGAATTGTTTCTTCCTGGAGTAAAAACCGTCCTTTAAGGTACATAAACGGCGAACTTTCCGGCATTACGTCGCATGGTTCTCCTGCATCGTCCCGCATACGGGTCGAAGGTCAAGGCCGACCATACGGGAGAGACTTAGAACGCGCATTTAGATTCTTGGCATCGGACCGTTCCTTACAGGACGACGACGACGACGACGACGACGACGACGACGACGACGACGACGACGACGACGACGACGACGACGACGATGCAAAGAAAAACAAGAAGAAGAAGAAGATTACAAAGTGACAATTTAACTCGACGAATATGAAATCAAAATGAAATCAGAATTATGAAATCAGAATTATGAAATCAGAATATGAAATCAGAATTCAGGCTCCCAGTCGTCTAGTTTTCAAATTTTTCAAAATCTAATCCGTAAATCGTACATACGTTTCTCTTGGAATAAAATTATGCAGATAGAAAGTTTACAAAGATATCTTGAATATAACGTCGGATAATAAATTAAAAAGGAAACAAATGCAACAACGAGGAAGAAGCGGACAATAGAAAATTATATCACCCGAGTTTATTTTACAAAGTTCAGACGATCGAGTCCAGACCGCAAGTTTAAAGTTTTATCGTGTATCTCGTAGAACGTAGAGATGTTTTCAACTGGACTTCTTCTCGTTCCATCCAAGCAAGAAAACATGCTGAGCAATGCTTGCCTCCTCGGATGCATTCGTCTTTACGATTCGATCGATTCTGCAATGCAAATCTTATCCAGCCACCATGAGTAATCCCTTTTCTCTCTCTCTCTCTCTCTCTCTCTCTCTCTCTCTACTTTCCATATTTCTTTGTTTTTAGAGATATATCTCTTGGCTAACTTCTTACGTTTCTAGATCACTTCAAACTTGTTCTCCTTTTTTTCTGTGTTTTCTTTTTTTCCCCCATATTGTTACGTTAAATTATTATCTCTCTAATGTGGCAGAATATAAGGAATATAAGGATAAATTTCGACCGAAGCCGAATAAATACGCTAATATATTCGACATCACTGTTATTAAGATAATTATTTCGATGTTAACACTCAATTTCATTTCTTTTTCATTCTTTTAATCAGAGACTCCCAATAGTATATATCAAAAAAATATAATATAATGTTCGTGGGGAAAAAAAAAAAAAAAAAAAAAAAAAAAAAAAAAAACAGAACAATATAAATCAAGTTATAACTATATTATTTCTATTTTTCAAATTTAATCATATAATACAAGTGCATTTATAGCGTTTAAATCGCTAAACACTTTATAACTTATATACTATTGTATAAAGTTAATATAACCATAAAGTTTAGCTGTCAGAATATTCATATTTCACGTGCAAATACGTATTGCTTGGTCGAATAAATCTAAGCCAAACAGAATATTTTTGATGAAAATAATGTGTCGTCATATTAAGAAGAAGAAGAAGAAGAAGAAGAAAAAAAAAAAGAAAAGAAAAAGAAAAAGAAAAAATATTTCGATATCAAGCATGACGCACGTATATAATGTAAGACCAATGGAATCAGATATATATGCTATCAATGTTATCATTGTCCAAAATCTTACACCTGATCTTACATTGCACTTCAAATATTATACTGTGTTTTTCTGCTGCATAACTAATAATTCTGACTCACTTATGTCCTTCTATTAAAGATTTAATAAAAATAATCAGTAAAATAAAATTTCATTCCGATGATTGTCTGATAACCCGACAACAACAACAACAACAACAACAACAACAACAACAACAACAACAATGATGACTAATCGGATTATCGGTTAATATTCGGTAAAAAAAAAGTTATATAAAAACTGTCGCGTTCATTGGCCAGTATTCATACCGGGGTCAAGTTAAATCCGTGCAAACAGGAAACGGGACTTACGTCATGGTCCCCGAGCGGTAGCAACTCGCTCGAAAGGTAAAACCTGACGCTCTTTCGTGGCCACTTTGCGTATAGTTAATGTACATACGTAGCTCTAGGTATATCGGCGGTATGTATACATACAGCTCTATATATACATATATATATATATATATATATATATATATACACATGTATGTGTGTGCATGCACGTATATATATATGTATGTATATGTACATAAGTTTCGTTCAATAGCGTTACGCACCGTCGAGGAGGTAAAGGGTTTCTTTCTCTCTCTCTCTCTCTCTCTCTCTCTCTCTCTCTCTCTCTCTCTCTCTCTCTCTGTCTGTCTGTCTTTCTCTTTCTCTCTTTTTCTCTGTCTCTCTGTCTAACTCGAGTCCTTGAGACGTTCGGAGGACGACAGAGAGCAAAGTCAGCGTTCGAGCGAGTTCCATCGAGACCCCAAGACATCCGATCTTCTTTGGTCGATGTTCATAATACAATCGTCTTTCTCTCATACAAGCGTTTCTCTACTTTTTATCGATTCACAAATAATCTTTTTCCTATGTTTCAAATTAATACATTCAACGAAATATTTCATAATCATACGTAGTTACATCGTAAATATCGAAATATAAATCTTTCGTTTATTTAATTCGTATCATCATTTAAATAATACATTCTAGTTGAAATATTTATATAATTTTCATGGAAGAAAGATATTCAAATATCGAATTAGATCGCTAACTTAGCTCTTAAATTCTTGGAATATTGTAACAAGAACTGTTTGTAAACATAGAATGTATATTTATGTCTCACATACTACGGATTAGGATCATTATAACGATGTTCAGTATTCTATTGGACTTTCGTACGATTAGACACAAAAAAATACATGCCTTTTTAATTAAAACATACATTAACGCTTATTCATTGAATCTTTTCAGTTCATAAGAACCGATCGTTCTATCTGAATATATAATGCACATAAGCCGTCATCATTTGATACGCCATTGATAAGAAACATAAGTAGATAACATTAACGATGAAAGAATTTGATCTAAGGAACCTCTTAGAGTGCCGAATGATTTTTTGTCCGACAAAAGCTTATTACGATTTACTCGAGAGGTTTGCTAACTTACAATTCCTTCGAAAATCGTTGCTACGTGGTGAAGGGAGGATGATGACGAAGGGTAAAGGGAAAAAGGATAGAGGGCCGACAGGTAAGAGGGGAAGGACAGTCGCACGTGCACGGCTCTCGTAGCAAGAAGGCGCGCACGGTGGCTCCTTCGTTCGTGTCTGTACACACCAAGAATCAGAGAGAAAGAGAGAGAAAGAGAGAGAGAGAGAGAGAGAAAGAAAGATCCTTTCGTGCGCAGGACTCTCTCTCTCTCTCTCTCTCTCGCTCTCTCTCTCGCTCGCTCTCTCTCTCTCCCCTCTCTAGCGCTGCCGGTGCATTTTATGTTCTTATACCTGCGAGAGACGACGTGAGACGCCGCAAGACGCGGACGAACGACGACCAAGGGATATCCTCCTCGTCTTTCTTTGCGTTCTAAGGACGAACCGGTCGAGAGAACCTCTATCCTCTCTTCTCCTCTTTGCTTCAAGTATTACGAAATTTCTTTTCGATCGACAATGAGGATCCATGTGATCTTATTATTATCATTAAAAGTGACCGTACCAGGATAAAATCTTTTCTTTTCTTTTTTTCTCTCTTTTTTTTTTTTTTTTTTTTTTTTTTTTTTATTGTTTTTTGTTTTTGTTCGTTTATTTGCGTTTACATATGCTCCACCATTCTATTTATATTTATTATAAACAACAATTAATTTTCCATGGATATTCTGATAATGTTTGGTTTTAATAAGTAATCGTCTGATTTTTAGAACGCTATTTTTCTTTTTCTTTTTTTTTTTTTTTTTTTTTTTTCTTGGATTTTCGATCTCGTTCATTTGTGTCGTGTACACATATTTTTATTTATTATATTGTCTATCGTGCGAATATAAATAATTATTTATTTTTAACAATTTTTTTTTATTGTTCCGACGATTTCTTTAAAATTTGTATTATTCGAAAAGAAATGATTTGACTTTTATTCTTCATTAATTGAAAATTTGTTATATAAACTATGTTCTCTTTTTATTAATGATAATTTATGTAATTTACATAATAATAAGAGAGAGAAAGCAAATACGTTTTGCTTTCTCTCTCTTTATTTTTCGCCTCGTTGCATCTTGTTTAAGTAAAAACAGATTCTTTTTCCAGCGAAGGGATGTGAGTAGAAAAAAATACGAAAAAGAAAAGGTCAGCGAAAGTTCGTCGTTCTTTTTAGAAGCTTACTCTTTCTACACACACACACACACATTTATATATATATATATATAATTCCGTGTTACTAATTGCAGGATTATATCCTTTAGGAAGACTACGTTTATCTCTTTTCCCTTCTCTACTTATACTATCACGCTTACTTAACTTTTTCTTCATTTAACCTGTTGCTATTTTGATATTTCGCGCGTCACTGAAAAGCAAATGACGACGAGGAAGAAGAAGAGATTATCTTGCTTAGAAACTAAACGTTCTTATACACGTTCCAATCGTTAAGTTATATTCGTCGTATAAGAACAAACTAAATAAGTACATACCTGTTGATTTTATTGTGACAAAGGAAACACAAATTTATCGACGATCTTGCCAATTTGAAACTTTTCGATTGATTTTTCTAAATGTGTAGTAATGTCACGCATTGTGATTTATTTACCAACGAAAAAAAGAGAAAAAAAGAAAAAAGGAAAAATAAAAAAAAGATTCAACGGAGAGCAGGAAAACAATTGAGCCAATTTAAAATTATTCATTGTTTTAAAATATTTTGCGATCTCACGTATTATAATTTATTTTCGAACGACAAAAAAGAAAATCCAACGTAGAAGTAGAACAATCGAGATTAGAATTTGAAAACTATTTGTTTCGCTTTAAACTTTTTAATATTACATTTATCTAATAATTTATTTGCAAAAGGAGCAAAAAAAAATTTTTTCATTTTTTAATAAATTATCTCTCTATGATTATTATGTATATATCCTATAATGCATGCCAATTACTTAATAAGGAATTATATGCGACTGAAGGAAATTCAAGTGCCGTCGTTGTAATATTATAAACCGTTTGAGCAAAGTAAGAAGGAATTTAGATGCACGTGCGTATATATATGCGTGTTTAGAGGTAGACGAACGTGTGTCTGGGAGAAACGTGACACAGTTCCGAACGAATCGAACTAGAGCAGAAAATATTTTGTTCGTTATATCGTCGTTCGTCGGTCGTGGCTCGTGGTTAAAAAGAAAAGGGAAAGAGAGAGAGAGAGAGAAAGAGAAAGAGAGAGAGAAAGAATGGAAAAATGGCAAGAGTCAAAAAAAAAAAAAATGAAATTTGCATTGTCGATTGATCGATCGATCGATGGATCGTGGTCGTCGAAAAGGGAAATTTTTGGAAAAATAATATGTCTTTTAAAGGGAAACGAGATAGATTCACAATAAAAAGAATTCTCATTTTGCGAGTTTTTAACAAAATTTGACGTAATAATCGAGAAACCATAGGCGTTTCTCTTTTAAATATTCAACAATTAAATTAAATGTTACATTTATCGAACGTAATATTTGTTTAAATTTAATATTAAGAATAAAGAGATTTCTTTTTCTTTTCTTTTCTTTTCTTTTCTTTTCTTTTCTTTTTTTTTTTTTTTTTTAATATTCGATATTCGTTAATTCAGTGCGTTTGAATAAATTTATATATTCATAAGTGTAATACAAACGAGAGTACTTTTTAAATATGAGATCGGATGAACGATAAATGTGTCCTTATTAAAATATAGAAATGTTAAAGATGTGTGACAGAAAATGTGTACGGATAATGACGACTTATAAAGATAACGATAAATAAATTTCCTTTACAAAGACAATGGTAATCTAAAATCGATCAATGGAAATATAGTACACCTTGTATAACGGCAAAACACTTATGTAGTACTCGACTAATCATAATCACGATACATTAGAAATTCTTCTCGCACCTACGTCTCGATCTTACCAGTTGCAATATGCCTTTCATAATGTGTCGTTTATTAATCGCGATCGTTCGAAGATAACGATGGCGATAGTCGTCGTCGTCGTCGTCGTCATCGTCGTCGTCGTTTCAAGCTCGAAAAATAGCATTAATACTTACTCGTTGGCAAGTGTTACCAGATTAACCAGAACGCGTGTATTATGTATCGACAATAAATACAATTAGAAATAACATATCGAGAAAATCGATTCGAACTTTGAAAATACGAAGAAGAGAAAACAAAATATATAAGTGTCAATTAATCCTCTGAATAATTTACCGTTCATTCTTTTTTTCTTGTTTTTTTTTTCTTTTTGTTTTTTTATTACTATTTATTTATTTATTTATTTCTTTTTTATTTATTTCCTTTGATTTTCTTTAACACCATAAACGGCATTGTACGGTTTATTAAATGAAATTTATCTTCTAATTAATATGTAATCGTTCGAAAATTTTATAACGATTTTCAACATTAATTATTCGAATATTTCAATATCTCTAATAACAATGATAATGATGATGATGATGATGATGATAATAATAATAAAGGTAAATAAAATTAAAGATGTAGGTATTATAGAAAACTATATAGTCAAATGAATTCTCATGTAAAAATCATTGAGAACATTTTCAAAGCACTTCGAAACGTCAAACGATTAATATTTACAGGTTTTTACGAAGAGAGCAACGAACTTGCAACTTCCTTCTTCTCTCTCTCTCTCTCTCTCTCTCTCTCTCTCTCTCTCTCTCTCTCTCTCTCTCTCTCTTTCTCTCTTGTCTTCTCCTCCTTCTTTTTTTCGTAACAAACGCTAAGAGAAAAAAGACGAAAAGTAAGATCAAGCTCGGAAGGATAGATTGTCCGGTGTAAATACGAGAAGCCTTTCTAATTCCAAAGACGCGCTGACGGACCCACCGCTATCTCCTTCGAGAAGTCCTTGGTAAGATGGTACGAGTGGTGGGGCATCGTCCTTGACACCTACCGTAACTTTTGTCGGACGGCTGCGTCTCGAGAATTCTTTCTTACCGCCCCACCCCTTGATGATCTCCAACCCTTTCGATTTATTATCGATCTTTTCGGCTATATCAAAAACCTAGTAATATTTTAATAAGTTTCTTTATCGACTCGCGATCAATTTTAATGTCGAAAATAAAATGAAATAAAAAGAAAAATAAAAAAAAGGGGGAGGGGAAGAAAGAAAGAAAGAAAGAAAGAAAGAAAGAAAGAAAGAAAGAAAGAAAGAAAGAAAGAAATGTCTTTTCTTTATCAAATATATTTTATATAATCTACGTAAGTATTTTACAACGGGAAAAGAGATAATGGTAAAATTGAATATAACCGCAACTGATATATCTGCAATATGTACAAATACATATAAACATTGTAAATAAATGTTTTGATCCTATATAAGTAAGATTTATAATAATATAAAGTTCTATCGATAAGATTAAAATGTGAAAGAAGAAATAGATATTTGTTAGTAAGTAAGGAACGTGTTAAAATGTTGTAGGATACGATAAGGTACGCACGCACATCGGAACACGAAGCTTTTCTTTGATACTCGAAATAAGAATAAACGGGATATCGCGCTGCGTAGATAGGACGCGTGTCGATGTCACACCGATCGATCTTCGTGAAAGGTGCAAACGATATTTCTTCGTTACAAAATGAACGTACGTAAGTACGTACGTCCGAACGTCCAAACAAACGTATATGTTAGATCAAAGAGAAAAACATATAGGATACATACATAGATAGCCATCCAAAATCATGAAAATCCTTGAGAATCCTCTCTGTTCAATTAAATTTCACTTTGTTACATACATATGCATATAAATCATTAATACTTTCCTTTCTATTTTCTTCCGACACATTTAGAAATTAAAATCTTAACGTTTCTTACGTGTTAGTTAATAGAAAGAAATAGAAAATAACGTAGAGAGAAAGAGATTAAAATGAATTATTTCTCTCGATCGAACATAAAACGATCGAACGTTTCCGGATTTCTCGTTAATAATTGATCGTCTGTACATGAACTTTTGTCATTTACAAAAAAAGAAATTAATCGTCTCATACGAGGAAATCTCGAATGTAACTACGTAAGATGAATTGTTTTGATTCCAAGAAGAAATAAAAACTATCTGAAACTAATTTTTCAAACTTCATTTTTATGTTTACAACGATGTTATTTTATTAAATCGGTATTTTCATTAAGCTAGAAAACGCAATTGTTTTCGACGTTTAAATCACCACACGTGTGCCTTTTTTTATTTTTTTGTTTTTCTACTTTTCTCGTTACAATCATAGAACGAAATCCTCTTATTTCTGTTATTTTCCTTCTCTCTATCAATAGAATTATCAGTTAACAATAACGTAAAGGAGATAGCGTGAAATCCGTCATTATTTCATTCTCGATGGATCAAGGAAGGGAAAAAAAAAAACAAAAAGAAAAGGAAAAAAGAATTAAAGAAAAAAAGAAGAAAAGAAAGAAAGAAGAAGAAGAAGAAGAAGAAATAAAAATAAAAATCAAAATCAAAATCAAAAATATATTTCAATTTTAAATCCCTTATCAAAAAGTTTATCGTTCGACGAAAAAAAAAATATACGTAATTGATGTAATAGAAATAAAAATAGGTGATAGATGAACGATACAATACAATTTTACGTTCACGTTTACAAGAAGGTATTAATGTCGAAGGCATAATCGATCGATTATGCAATGAACATTACAAAAGGAACGTTTTCATCGTTCGCGCACGTCCACAAGGCTTCGCTAACTGACGGATTTATCGATAATTGGAATATTTAGAAGCCAAGTGGTTTAGATAGGAATAGAGGAAAGAAAGCAATACAAACAAATTCAATCCGATCAAAAATGTTAATCCGTTAATTTTTCATATTTCTTTTATATATCACACTTATACGTAACGATTTTTAACAAATTAATTATCTTTTTCCTTTCTTTTTTTCTTTCTTTCTTTCTTTTTTTTTCTTTTTTTTTTTTTTTTAATCATCTGTCTCTTCAAAAACCAACGTTATAATGTTCCTTTAAACATTTCGTTAAATCGTCAAAATATTTATTCATCACATACAATCGTTCATTATTAAGCAAAAGAAATTTTAACATATGAGAATATTAATGATCAATGATAAATCCATGAATGATTATTAATTCTTCTTAAATAGAAAATAATAGAATGTCACGAATAGAAATTCGGAATAATTCGCGAAACTTCGTGGTCGAACAAAGTTAGATAGAGAAACAATAGAAATGGTTAACTTCTACGGAACAGAATAGATATATCGACTAGAAATTCGAAATAATCCGCGAAACTTTGCAATTGGACAAAGTTTTTTAAAAAAATAAGAAAAATATTATTAATTTTTACGAAACATGTGTGTCGTTGACATTGACCATAATATTGCCTCGTTCGAAGAAAGAAAAAAGAAAAACAAAAAAAAAGGAAAAAAAAAAAAAGGAAAAAAGAAAGAAAGAAAGGAAGGAAGAAAGAGGAATGTGGTTGAAAATGAAAATTCGTAAGAATAGCGTGAAATTGATTTTGCCTTAGGGAAAATTGGCCTAAACGAAAGCACGTAAAACACACGGTTGGACGTTGGAAGATCTGCGGCCTGCCAAAGGATTTAAATTTCAGTATTTAAAGTTTAAAAAACAAATCTATAAGTTTGAATGCACATGAAACTGGACAAAGTCTTTTCGAACTTTTCAAAAGATAAACAACAACAAAAATGAGCGAATTTATTCGTACCATCGTCAAATTCACATGACATACGGACCGTTTATAATTGCGAACGAACGAAAATACAAAAAAAAAAAAAAAAAAAAAAAAAAAAAAAAAAAAAAGAAAAAAGAAAAAAAGGAAGAAAGAAAGAAAAAAAAAAAAAAAAAAAAAAAAAACAAATTCAAACGAGAGAAACAAATTCGTGGGATTAATTGTTGTTACGAACTTTCTTACGTATTCGTACGATTCAATCTAAAAGATTAAAATTAATCTATCTCTTAATATTTGTGATAACAAAAAGAAATCTCAAGTAATTTTCTAAGAAACAAAAGACGCGTTTCGTATCGAAACGATCGATATAAATAATAATCATACACACATACAGGCATACACACGCACAGACATACACATACATACATATATACATATATATATATATATATATACACATACAATTCATTTTCGACGATAGTACTAGCACGTAGCGCACGTGCGCTTCTAAGAAGACATACACGCAAGGTTTTTTAATCTCATGTCAGCTCAAAGTAAGTACGAAGCGAAGAAATTCAACTCGAGATCCGTCGGAGAGAGAAAGAAAAAGAGAAAGAGAGAGAGAGAGAGAGAGAGAGAGAGAGAGAGATTCGAATTTCCTTTTATGTCCGTTATTCTCGTTCTAAGTTTAAAATGAAAATAATTTCATTTTTCTTTATTATTCTTGTCCGTCGGACGAAAGCGAGATCACGAGTTTGATCGGTATTACGATATAATAGAGAAAAAGAAAATATCAGGATCGTAGAAATACGAGAAGAAATGAACCCGATAAGATCTAATTCGAATATTCTTATAAAGAAGAAAAAAAAAAAAAAAAAAGAAAAAAGAAAACTGTACTTAATTAAAGAATAGAAGAAATTTATATGTATACCTGAGAGATTTTTATTATTTTTCTTTTAAATAAAATCAAAAAAAGGACAAAATTATCGTTCAAATTGTTGATCAATGTGAGAAAAAGAATATTTTTGATTAAAATTAAGAATTAAGATATTTGATAGAAACGTTGAATAAATGAGCCGGATTATGCTCAAACGAGATTTTCACGATTAAAAACGCGAATATACATTTTATATATATATATATATATATATATATATATATATATATATGAAATTCTTTTATTACAAATAAATTAATTTAATCTGTAAAGTACAATTACCTGCGATTAAGCAGAACTCCACTGTGATGACTAGGCGTACGTCTTCGGAATATAGAATCCGATCATCCTGAAGACCTCGAATCCTCGGTTTTTTTGATAAAAATCGACGATAAATCCTTGTTCACTCGATGAATTCACTCATCCTTAACGATTAAACATTAGATATCTTCTTGTTCTTTTATGTACCATGTGAATAAGATGAGAGAGATCTTATTTGATTGATATAACACAAATGAATGAAGAAAAAAGAATTGATGAGAAAGAAAAGAAAATGTAAGATTTGATCTCTCCTAATAATTTGGATTATTTTCGTGACATCAATTACACGATCTCACATATACATATATTTATGTATGTACATATGTATACATACATACATACATACATACATACATATATATATATATATATTTATTTACACTCAAAAAAACGTCGATCACCACTCACAAACCATTTGATATCAAACGAAGAACGTATAAATATGTTACGTGTGATATGAAATTTTTGCGAAAAGTTTCTTTTTTTTTTCTTTTTTTTTTTTTTACGAACAACACCGATTGGCACAGCACCGTTTGATCTTCTTATATCTTCCCTCGAGGTAACACTTGCCTCCCTCGAGGAAGGTCAATTACATTTGGAGCACCGCGAGAACTACATCTTCGTATGGAATAATAATGATCCAAATACGTGAAAATTCATGGAGCACATATATATTCCTTTGATTTGCGAGCGTATTTAATAATTCTCACGGAGAATACTCTCATTTCGTGTTATAGTATTTTTAAAGCTACAAAAAAAAAAAACCTCGATCCCGGAAGTGATCGGACGTCTTCCAAAGAATTACGAAGAGGAGGAGGAGGAGGTGGAGGAAGAAGATGAAGATGAAGATGAAGATGAAGATGAAGATGAAGAAAAAGAAGAAGAAAAATGGTCGAAGGAAAGCTAATAAGAATAAGATAAAGAATTATAGATATTAGGATTGAGAACTTGCGCTAATAATTTGGAACTCGAGAGAGAGAGAGAGAGAGAGAGAGAGAGAGAGAGAGAAAGAAAGAAAAAGAGAGAGAGAGAGAGATATACTCGACGCGCCGACGCTTTCGTTCTATTCCCTTTAAAGCGGGCGCCGGCCGGTCTTAAAGCCGCAAAGCCGGACGATTCCTTCGTTCGTTCGTTCGTTCGTTCGTTCGTTCGTTCGTTTAGGTCCGTAAAAAACTTCGACGAAACTACGCGAAGAATACGTTCTTTTCTTTTTTTTCCTCCCTTTAATCTTTCTCCTTCTATTTCTAAATGGTCGAACGGAAAAAGTATTCACCACGATATATTCTCTCTAAGATTCGACTCTACTCTCTTCTCCCCTTTGTTCCTTTACGATCGTTGTTCGCGTTCCGTCGGCAAAAAAGTGAAAGAGAGATAGAGAAAGAGAGAGAGAGAGAGAAAAAGAGAGATATAGATAGAGAGAGAGAGAGAGAGAGAGAGAGAAATAGAGTACATACATGTAAACGTACGCACATACACATACACGCACGTACACGCAACACATGTACACAGTAACGCGCGATATCACTCTTCCGTCTTCTTGAATCTGTACTGCAACACCGTTCGTCTACTTTTTCTTTTTTTCTTTTTTTTTTTATTTCGAACCGACGAATTTCGACGCGCTTAAAGGACACGAAATGCCGGCGTGAAAGCAGGCTTCACTTCCGGTAGAAGAGAGCCGCCGGTAACGCGATAAAACGCAACAACATGCTCACCGTCGAACGATTGAATACTAACTGCGGCTTGTAGGGTTCGACGGCATTTACTCCCACCAACTCGACAGTGCCAACCTTTTTAAGCCACGCCCTCTTCATAGCAAAGACCATCTAACTGGTCACGCCCATCATTCGACTCTGCCCATCTCGGAGTACCGAATGACCTGCCCCCTATCGACATAGGTACCTCCCACCGACGACGTGGCTGAACTCTCGATCACGCCCAATCAAGTCGCGATTCCTTTTTCCCGCCGATCATTTCTCTCTGCCGTCTTGAATTCTTTTTCTCGGTATTCCGGTGTCCAACGGGCAACCTTGCATTTTCCCGCGCTTTTATAACCACCGTTTGAATCATGACCTTCGATCGCCATCACCAACCGAGATAATACTTTTTCCAAATGAAAAATATAAGATTGCTCGTATTATCCATTATCTTAAGAAATATAATATAGCATGTTTGAACGAAACTTAAAACTATTCCCTGGTAAGTATTTAGGTACAATGTAATAAAAGATAAGCGGTCGCTGTACAATGACAGGACATTGGGATTTTTATTTTTACGTAGAAAAGTGATATAAGAAACGAAAACGGCCGACCATTAAGTCGTTTTTCGTTTGAATAGAACGCAATGGCAGGTGTTACTAAGTGGTGTGGTACTAGCTGTACGATTTTCGGTCAAATCTTTTCATAAAGATATGACCGCTGACCATCCTCCACCCCACCCCTGCCGTTCGGTCGAACCTCGAAACCATGTACTTTTCGACAAAAGGGACCTCAAACGTATTTATCCATGATATCTTTACGACCATCTACCTAAACTTCTTTTTCTACGTCGTTTTCATTCTTCCAGTAAATCTACCTACTTCGAAGACAAATACATTTTTCAGATTTATTCGTAGCTTTATCGAAGAAATGTATCCTAATTATTTGGTCCTATTTATATTTCAATAAGAAATTTTAAAACCGCTATGTTCCATCGCTAAGTAATTGTATTACAAAAGTAAATTCAATTTTCAACTCGATATATTCCATTTAATATCTTATTGTAACGTCTTTTACTGTCTCTCAAAATTATCCAAAGATTATATATCTACTATATGAATTTTCTACTATAAGATTTCCAGGTAATTAAAGGAAAATATCTGCCGATATTTTCGAAAATATCGGAATTTATTTATTTATCTATTTAAGTATCGAAAAAAATTTCTCGATATCGCTCATGAATGACAGGATAGAGAGAAGTATTGGTTGATCGTATTAGTTACACCCTCGGTACTTTTTCTATCTCTCATTTTCTAAAAAAATGCATTACTTTCCCTCCAGTCAAGAGAAAGAGAGAGAGAGAAAGAGATAGATAGATAGATAGACAGATAGATAGAGAGAGAGAGAGAGAGAGAGAGAGAGAGAGAGGGAGAGAGAGAGAGAGAGAGAGAGAGAGAGAGAACGGCGAAACCAGTGACGTCGTATTCCGTGTGGTTTTTTGCAGGGAGCAACACAGTGCCAGCCGGTGCAAGTTCGTTGGCGAATTGGCCACGCCCATCGACACCATCGCGGCCACGCGAGTTACTGTCATTGCGCATGCGCGTTCAACGAGCGACTATATAACGCGCGCTTTCGAATTACCCTCCGCCATCTTTCAAGCGCGGTACTGTCGGTGGAACGTCGTTGCTTGCTTGCTTGCTTGCTTGCTTGCTTGCTCGCTCGCTCGCTCGCTCGTTTGCTCACTCACTCACTCACTCGCTCGCTTACTAGCTTGCTTGCTAGCGTGCTTTCTTCCTTGCTTGCTTGCTTGCTTGCTTGCTGGCTGACTTGCTTGCGCTTGCTTGCTAGCTTGCTTGCTTGCTTGCTTGCTTGCTTGCTTGCTTGCTTGCTTGCTTGCTTGCTTGCTTGCTTGCTTGCTTCCCTCCTCTTACTCCTCCTCTACGTCTAACCATCTACCGACCGCTTTCTCAGCTGCTACCGTTCCATTGCTAATACCACACGCGGCGTTGTATGTACAACGTACAACTACCGAGATAATGTAGAATAAAAGAGCCGCAAGACTAGTTACCAAAATGGCGCTTACTGTCTGTGATATTCACTTTTGCATTCCTGATAGAAATAACTGCACTTAAAACTTGTGTCTTAATATCTTCCTCCTATCGTATCAAGATTTAAACGATAAACCATGTAAATTATATTTAATTGTAAGAAGAAAAGGAACTTTTCTTATGTACTTACGATCGTGTACGATTTTTCTAACCTCTTCTTATTCCTTATCAATTCAAAGCAATATCGTTCTGATACGACGTTTTTATTTATCTACTATTCCATTTCGTTCATACGTAGAATTTCATTAATTCCATTTGTTTCTTTTTTCCTTTTGTTCCTCTTTTTTGTTTCTTTCTTTTTTATCTCTTCTTTTCTTCATTCTTTATCTCACAATTTTCAGATCTATATGTTTGATACTTCTGGGAAAAAATTTCAACAGACCGATCGTTACATAGAATCTCTAGTACACATATATACATATGTTAGAAATCGAAACGTGAGATCATTGTAAGTGCGATAACTTATCGATTTTTATGTATCTGATACATACTGTACGTTTTATCGAGATCGATCTAAAAGTATCGCTTGTTTCATTGTAATTTCATATTTTCGTGATGTTCAATGTGATTATTTACTTACATAATCGAATTATTTCGTAGTTTTGAATTATCGTTATGATATAATTTAATGTTGTGATAAATTGTAATAAAACAAAAATAATAACAAAAATAATTTCTACATTTATTTAATAAGGAAATAGTGGAAATAACGAAAAAAAAATTCCCTGCCGAAACCCGGGATTGAACCGGGGACATTTAGATCTTCAGTCTAACGCTCTCCCAACTGAGCTATTTCGGCACATGATACTCACGTTCAAATAATGTTTATCTGTTACATCAAATTATAATAATGATAAATTTTTTTATTGATCGAGTTAGTAAAAAAAATATCTAAGAAAAAAATATTACTTTGAATCCTAAACTTTTGACAAATGAATTTCTTTTCATGTTGATTATTAAAATGAGATACAAAAAAAAAAATATTCCTTGCCGAAACCCGGGATTGAACCGGGGACATTTAGATCTTCAGTCTAACGCTCTCCCAACTGAGCTATTTCGGCACATGTTCATGATTGCTTTTTTCTCATATAATACAATCATAATTTTTCAATATGCAAATATAAAATTATTTTTTTTTCTTTTTACACTTTTATGTTTAAGGTACACTTTACGTCGATTTTACTTTAACGACAATCGATAAAGTCTATCTTATCCAAGTAACCTCTTGTTAACTTTTAATCGTTGGTATAACTTGAACAGCGTAGTAAGTTTTATGTAAATATACCCAGTATTCGTATTTGACGGTTACAAACTCTTTTATCTTTCTGTAAATCGGTAAGAGTTATAAGCTTTATTATTTATTTGATTTATTATTAAATGAGCTTTATATTATTCATCATTACTTTGCATTCTATTGTTTATGATATATAATTATTTTATTTCTATTGTTGATGTGGTTGTAGATTTATAATTTACAATTATCTCATAGTATGAATTTGTTTCCAAAAAAATGTTGAACATAAATATGTATATTATTTTTAAATTAATCTTATTAATTAATGTTTTACAAAATTTGTTTCCAAATCAGAAAAAATCATGCAGGAAGGTTTGGTTCTCTTGAACAATGTTCAAACCCAAATAATAACTGAAGGCAAATGGGTTGGAGAAAGTTTCCAGCAAGATGATAAAAAGAATGTGGTGATTGTTATTCCTGGGAATCCAGGTATTCCACAATTCTATAAAGATTTCATTAAGTCTCTTAACTCCAAACTGCCTCCTAAAACACCAGTTTGGGTCATTGGACATGCTGGCCATGTGCAACCACCTAAAGATTTAGCAATAAATATGCCTAGTGATAAGGAATGGGATAAATACTATGGTTTGACTGCACAAATAGAACATAAGGTTAATTATTCTTTCTCTTTTTTTAATTTTTACTTAATAAGTTATTAAAAATGAATTAAAAGATGTGATGCTTTATATTACATAGATACAATTCATAAGAAAATATGTTCCAAGTGATGCAAAAATATATCTGGTAGGTCATTCTATTGGAAGTTGGTTTATATTAAATTTGCTAAAAGATGAGGATATCTCTAAGAAGGTAGAAAAGTGTTATTTACTTTTTCCTACGATTGAAAATATGGCAGATACACCAAATGGACGTTTTTTAACAAACATTGTAAGTTTATTTGCTACTAATTTAAAATTACTTTATAGAAATGCAATTTAACAGCAAATTTTTTACAGATCTTTAACATGGCCAACTTATTGATTTATTTTTCTTGGTTTTTCACATTGTTTCCTTATTATTTCAAAGTATTTTTATTACGTGTATTTGGTATATTTTATGGTATTCCTGCTAAATCTATTAATGCAGTGATTCTATTTTTGCAACCTCATATACTTAAAAAAGTGTTTAGACTTGCTGATGAGGAAATCAAAAAAGTAAAAGAACTTGATGATAATATCATTGCTCAACATGCAAATAAGCTTTGGCTTTATTATAGTGTAAAAGATCGGTGGACCCGAATGAGTTATTATGAAAACATGAAAGCTAAACATCCTAATGTAGAAACGAATCTCTGTGAGCATAACTTGCCTCATTCTTTTGTCTTATGTCATGACAAAATAATGGGTAAAATAATAGGTGATTTAATCAATGAAAATATATCAAAATCCTAATTATTGTGATTAGGATATTGTGATTAGAATGAATTTTATTTATATATTAATTTGATTATATCTAACATTCCATACATTAATAAAATCTTTTCTATTATAAGCCTATTATAAGCACATATAAAATATATATCGTGTATATGTATGTTGTTTATGCTTATATTAAATATAATAATCAATAATAAATATGATGTTTTCTGATGAAAGATAATCGTAGTCAAAATTTTTCTATTCCTACAATCTTGTAATAATGGCGCTCAAAAAAGATTGCTTTGATTGGTCTATAAATGATCAAGAACGACATCTGCCGGTGTTGATTAATAAACAAATATGAATTTAATTCTAAACTGTGGCGCTCTCTAAAAGAGAGAATGATACACAAGTGTAAACGTATCTTTTCTACACAATCTTTTTCATCAACATTAAATCATCTCTAGAACAACAATTCCAAAGTTACTGTTTTAAAAACAAGAAATTCCCTACTTGTAGTTTGCCAACTTCGTAATCACTAAGAAACAAAATTTGATTTTCATCGATGTAGTGATAACATAGATAGTAGTTACGATAGTAGATTATATATATATATATATATATATATACATATAATCTGTATATTTATATAAACACATATATATATGTATATGTATATTTCCATGCGTATATTACGCGTATATCGTATTATTTATTTATTAAAAAAAAAACGTATAATAATGCATTTGAATTACCGTAGGAATTTTTAAAAAAGTGAAAGTAACAATCATTCCTCTTAAATTTTATGATTTAGCATATAATAATTATCAGTGCATAATCAGTGCGTATGAACTTTTAATTAAATATGTAAATATTTAATTATTAGTCTCCAAAACAAATACTGGAACATATGTTTTATTATTGTACAGTTTTAAAAGGATAATGCATATGTGTATAAAAGTTAATTAGTGAAATTTTTTTTTAAGAAATAATTATTTTTATTGTTTATATTTATAAAAAGAAAACATGTATTTTATAACTTTCGACATACAACAAACAATACAAGATATTATGGGTAATATATAATTTATATTATTTTTATATTTTGTTATTAGAATAGTATTTTTAAATTTATTGTAAATGAAGTAGTATTTCCTTGCTTTTTTTTTTGTTTTTTTGTTTTTTTTTTTTTTTTTTATAACATATGTAAGAATGTATCGTAAATTTATAAAAATATATTCTAATATTACTATAAAAATGACATATACTTGTTCTTTTTAATTTTTAGTTAAATACATTGATGTGGATTTTACACTATGGCTGTCCTGGCTTTTAATGCCATTACTTATAACATTTTTACTTCCACTTATAATTGTTTTTCTATTATATTTAACTGCTTTAATATTATACATATACCGATTACACAGGTTAGTATACTCAAATAATTTATTTATCATTTATTACACATGATATATTTGTTTTATTTGATTTTAACTTTTTTAAACAATTGTTTTGTTAGATTAACTATTCATTTTACAGAGGAAGAATTCAAGCTGCTTATGGAACTGATTGGAAAATTGCAGCTCAATCTGTAGCTGCTGCTGTTTGGGATGCACACGGATGGATTTGGCATGGTATGATTTGTATAATATATTTAATTTCTAAAATTGAATTAGTAAAAATATGAATATAATAATTTTTCTAGAAGTATATAAATATACGATCATTAGTAATAATATTGTTCGTAATAATAACTACATTGAGACAATCTGTCATAATTTCAATGTCATTGGAATATACATGTCTTTTCTTTTTTTTTCAGGGTATGAAGTTGTAGGTCTTGAAAATATACCAAAATCTGAAGCAGCATTATTAATATTTTACCATGGAACAATACCCGTTGATGTCTACTATTTTATCTCGAAAGTATTAATATATAATTCAAAACTAATCTACACAGTAGCAGATCGTTTCCTTTTTAAAATTCCGGGTTGGTCTATTATCTCCGATGTCTTGCGTGTATTACCTGGTACAATTCAGACATGCTCATCCATTTTGAAAGAAGAAAATTTACTTGCTATTTTACCAGGAGGTGTTTATGAAGCACAATTTGGAGATTCTTATTATAAACTTTTATGGAAAAAAAGAATAGGTTTTGCAAAAGTTGCATTAGATGCTAAAGTGGTATGTATAAAGTGATATTATATGATATAATTAATATTTAAATATTAATTTTATTAGATGATAATATTTATATTACATTGTAGAACATAATCCCAATATTCACAAGAAATATTAGAGAGGCATTTAGAACAGTAACTTGGAGTCGTAGAATATTATTACGTATATATGCAGCAACAAGATTCCCTGTTGTTCCAATTTATGGTGGTTTTCCTGTAAAAATGATAACATATGTAGGTAAACCAATTCCTTATGATGAGAATCTTACACCTGAACAATTACAAAAAAAGGTAAATAACTTAATAGATTTAAATATATTTTAAGTTTAAGTTTATCTTATAAAAGAGATTAGTTTCCTAGTATATTAAGTATAGCAGAAATGTTTCCATCTTATAATATTTAGGTCGCTACAGCTGTAGAAAGTTTAATAAAGGAACATCAACCGATACCAGGAAGTATCACACGGGCCTTGTTAGAAAGAATTTTTTCTCCAAAGAAGACACACAAATCATAGGTTTTAGAAAAGTATTCAATTGAATCTTTTTGAATATCATCCATACATGTTACTATAAGATAAAATGTGTACTTCTTATAATTTAATATAATTACTAGTCTCTTACTAGAATAGAAACAAATTTTTCTTGTTTTGAAGATGAAAATCTTTCAAGAAGTCATATCTATATAAAAACAAAAATATCAGTGTTGGTATAATTGAATGTGAAATTCATGTTTAAATTGGAGGCCTTAAAGAGAGTCCATCAAAATAATATATAATTTTATATGTGTTCCATTTTCCAATATACTTTTATAGTATACTATAATACTTCTTAGAAATCACAGGTTTATAGGTGTTTCTATCATTCTTTCAATATACGGGTATATAAAGGTGTTATCATTATAAGTTATGTTTAAGAATATATTTGATATATTTTTTTTTTTATTGAAATTAAATCAGAAATGATAAGCTATATTTAATTTGTATATTTTTCGTAATATATTTATATTTGATACAAATGTATAAGTACATTTATATACATGTACTTGTATCATTATCGTAAAAGCTTTCTTCCATGGTGCATAATATTTATAAGTATTTTGTTATCATTAATGGGTACTTAAAATATTTAAATAATTCAAAAGATCTAATTTTACTCCTCGCTGTATTGTAATATTTACATTCTATATTTTTAATTTTATACTTTATTATTCTAGTTCTGTAACATTATATTTTTATCTTAAAATGTTTTTAATAGGAATAAAAGAATTTTAATAATTTTTATTTATATCGATAAAATATATGTCTCGACTTCTTCGGAATATTATCTTTATTTTGTGATACATTCTTGTGATCTAAGTACATGATATAAAATATATATATATATATACATATATATAATAAATATATATATAATAAATATATATATATATATATATATTCATATATAAGAGAATATTGTAAAAGAATAAAATAATAAAAGATCTGTTAATATAAGATATTCTTTAATTAATCCGATTTTAATTTTTTTATATGTACACACACACACACACACACACACACATGTATATATATATATAAGAAAAAGCAAGGATATAGAAAATTGAAATGTTGCGCCAGGAAATGTTACCATCGATCACAATAGTTCAAGAGGAAGTAGCGCGATAGTAGCGCCTCTATCGGCGATTTTAACAATTGATATTTCTTTCCTAGTGTAGAGGTATCCAGGGGTTTCTAAGGAGACCTTATTTTTCAGCAAGTGGCATTGGCTTAGGATCGTCTCCAATCGTCTCTTAAGGTAGCGGAAAGCACGTTTATGCGATTTCTGCTGGCAGGTCTTGACGATTCTCTTAGCTCTAACGGATTTTAGGTAGACCTTTATTGAAGAAGTTAAGTAATTCCATAGTGAAAAGAAGGCAATCATGGGCGTGGATGTCGAGGTTCTTTCTCCTGGTGATGGTAATTATTCTTTTGATTTCTTATTTCTTACCTACATTTTCTTTCCTAATCTATTGAATTGTAGAAATTCTATCTACATTATTCCTTTTCAATATATCTCAATTTAGAATACTCGTAAACACGTTTTTCGTAAATGACCATCCATCTGCATATTTTTCGATAAAAGCTATTTTTCCCAATTTTCTTTTTTTATTCTCTGGGATCAATGATCAAACTAACAGTGAACGTCGTTGTTGGAATACTTTTATGCGAGTCATCTACTTGAATTAATAATATCCATTGTCTATATATATATATTTTTGAAATATAATATTTATTTACATTTGCAGGTCAAACTTATCCCAAAACAGGGCAAACTGTAGTCGTTCATTACACAGGTATTATAATTTATGAGTTAACCTCCATATAAATCATATTTTCTTATTAATTTATATGCGTGCATGTGTGCGCTCGCGCGTAGGTGCATATGTATGTATAATTTATAAGTATACATTTAAATTATATTACTTTTTGCGATAGCATTGTTTTAATTTTTACACATCATTAATCACATTATAGGGAATAATTTTTTTTTTCTTATTTCCTTGATAAATATCAGCTTGATTTTAATTATATACCTATTAAATTTATCTAATAATTATATATCTTTCTTATGAATGTTTTATATCATATAGAGGATATGTACTTATCTATTAAGTGATTTATTCAATTGTAATATGATTTAAATTATATCATAGGTACCTTGAACAATGGAAAGGTATTTGACTCTAGCAGGGACCGTGGAAAACCATTTAAATTTAGAATTGGGAGAGGAGAGGTAATTAAAGGTTGGGATCAAGGTGTGGCTCAAATGTGTGTTGGAGAACGTGCTAGGCTAACATGTTCACCAGACTTTGCTTATGGTAGTCGAGGACATCCAGGAGTATATCCTTTAATACAAAGATAAATATAATATAAACTTGTAGTATATTAGAATTATTTATTTATTTTTGTTTTCTTTTTATGAAATGTTTATTTCACTATTATAGTATTATTGTGCATTGTTTATTTATAAATATTTATTTATATTAACCTTGACAAAGACACACTATTCCACCAAATTCTGTTCTTATCTTCGATGTGGAGCTGCTGAAAGTGGAGCCTTAGAATACTCTACAGAGTCTATTTGTACCGACCAAACACCTAAATATCTGGAAACTAAGAAAACGCTTTGAAATTTATTACTTTAAGTAGTCATTGTACAGACGGCACTTTGTACACAATAATTCAGTCGCTCATATCTTTAGAAAAAAAAAAGAACTATCTCTTTCTGATCATAATTTACCTTAGAAATGTTAATGGAAGGAGGACAGAATAAAGAAATGAAAATAAAAACAAATTACATTCACGATATGAATTATGGAATTATATTAAGTCAATATTTAATTATCTTTTTAAATGATAATACTTAACTTGCGTAGTTTGCTTAAAGATGTTCCTGCAATGAGCGATTGAATAATTTAACCTTAAAACATTTGAAAAATACAATCTGTGTTCATTCCACTTACTTAGCATTTGGTAAATAATCATCTGCGTATTTTGTACAAAAATTTTCAATATCACACGAAGTGTAATTGTACCAACGATGTAATAGTCTTAAATATTTACATTTTAAAATTCAATAAAAAATTAAACTTACTGAATATAATTAACGTAATTCTCTTGGGTTAGGTGGTATGGATATATTGAATGTCGTAGTACATTTTTAAAAGTAATTTCTTAATTTTATTGTTCTTTTATTGATTCTTAAAAGTTCATTTTTTATTATATTTTTTTAAGTTAAATATTTTTTTAACTTATACAAAAACAAATACAATTGTACAATACAACATAAAATAATTACTTTATTTTATAGATCAGACAAAATTTGGTTTCTTTCATTTTTCAATTTGTTTTATGCTACATACACAGTGACAATAAATACACAAGGACTATTAATATGTGCCAACATGGCACTTGTACTTAGTGTTTTACATTCTACACTACTAATGTTTTACAATATGTGCTGCAAATAAATATCTATAGAAGAGAAATATCTGATTAAATTCTATTCCCATACTAGGTCAATATCAAATTTTAGCTACTATTCTAAATAACAACGTTTGTGAGACAATGAAAAAACATAACATATTAAATAATATCGATTACTAAAATATATTATCCCATATCTTGGAACAGATAAATAAATTGATGTCACATTCAAGTCATAAAAATATTCTTGTATATAAAAATATTATATATCAGAAATTATACATATATGCGTATGCATTGCAGTACGATAATGTAAATAAATATTGTTAATTATAATTGACTTCCATGAGTGATAATAACATTACCTTTATGACAGAATAAGAGAAGCATATTTATATATATATATATATATATAATATATATATTATATATATATATTATGTATATGTGTGCATATATATGTATGTATACGCTTACTTTTCTCTAGTAAACAAATAATTCTGGAAAATGTATTTCATAAGCTGGTGTTTGACTAGGTTTGGCATCTGTTTGCGGTCCTCCTGGTATTATATTGCGTGGATCAACCGTCAATGTATTAAATATTTCCGACAATTTACTTTGTAAAACGTCATGCTATAATCATACATAGTTAATACGATTTTGTTGTGCATTTATATTAATACATTTTAGTTAAAACAATTAGTTTTCAATACCTTTGGTTGTGTTATAGACACAAGATCTTGGAATGGTGCACTTCGGAAGAATTGTGAAAGTTGGATTCGTTTTTCCTCTTCTATTACATTATTGTTATTATTTTCTGTCAAAATTCTTTTCATGCTTTCAAATGTTAACTCTTCGCCAGGTAGTTTCTAACAAAGGAATAAATGACATTAGTATTGTCAATGATAATTATTATAATTAATTAAAAATGTACCTTTTGAACGCCTGGAGATGAACCTCCACTATCTAATTCTCCAGTACCAGAGTTAATATCTGCCAATGAATTTCGTCCTGCGCTATCAACCCAGGAATGCCTTTCAAAAGGACATATATACGTTATATATGTAAAATATAAATCAAATATAAAAGAAAAATAATTAATATTATGTTACCTATGTTGTAAAGAAGTACTACTATAGCCAGATCCTTGTTGGAGTTTTCCACTATCCAGCCCAGCACCTTTCAGACATTCACTTACTACAGTTTGATCTACTAATAATGTAGCTGCTAATCTTGGAGTTAAATTACTTTCATACTGAGATTGTAAATTAGGTAATAAATGTGGGGCTTCCTTTCGGCGACCTTCAACGACCTTTTTTATAAATTTTTTTTTTTATAAATTATTGATTCTAATAATGTGTCATTATAATCTTATTATCTAGATTTATATTGTAATATATACCTTTTGTGCATAATCCATAAGAGAAGTAATATTGCAAACGTAAGATATTAAAACAAGTAGACTAATTACAATAGCATGTAAATTGAATTTCAATGTAACACTTATTTGGCCGCTTGTTAGTGCTAAATCTTGAAGACTTAAAACTAATCTTAATAGCTCTAGAATAGTATCCTCCGAAGCAAGTTCTACGACTAGTAAAGCTAAAGTAGTATATATGGATTCCACATTTTCAACAGTATTGCTTGTTAATTCTAATGATTCATAAAGTGCTAGATAAATTTCAGGTCCATGTTTTCGAATAAATATAACGTCCGGTCTGGACGATTTTTCGATTATCAGATCGAGTTCGGCAACGTTCACGCTGCCAAATAAAATAAAATATTTATAGAAATATCATTTGTTGACTATGCTGATATTTACACAGATCTTAATTAACTCAACTTACTTGGGCTTTGCAAGTTTTGCAATATTATTATGTCTGTCGATTAACGTGTGAAATATTTTTTGTACTAAGAGTCTCATTTCAGCGTCTGCTGCCAGGGACATTCTAAGCAATGGTTCTAAGAAACTTGGTGGGAACGTTGTATTTAAATGAATCGTTTTATATTTTGTACCGACCTATAATAACGTTATTCCGCATATAAATTAATAATTTTTATTGAGATTTTTATAAAAAATATTTAAAAATATGAATATAATTTACCTTCAAGAGAGATTTTAAAAGAATACTTTGGAGTAGAACGTCTCCCTTACCAACAGAAATAATACGATCTGTTTGGTTATAAGGAACTTTACTCATTATGAACATCATTATTTCAATCTTTTGATAATCTGGAAGATGATTAGCAAATTCTCCAAGAGCATTAATAAGAGCTTCTTGATATAATTGTTCATCATTGGTCGATGATTGATTTCTCGTTACACTAACACGTAAATGAGATAATAACGAGTTGATGATCTCCAAAACAGAAGGACCTTAAATAAATAAATATATATATACAACAATTAAATACTTCAGATATTTTTTTTACATAGATAAATTATTAATATCTAGATCTTACCAACACTCTCTCCCGCAGCTATAGAAATAATTTTTGACAATGTATCGGCAATGCTCGTTCGTATTTTCGGAGATGACTTTGAATGATCATCAAGATGAGTCATTAAAGCTTCGACAACTGTATAAGAATATTGTGACTGGAAGTAAAAGTTTATGTTAAAAATAAAATCACAAAAAAAGAAAACTTTTGGTTACACATTATATTTTAATATTTAACCGACCTGTATAGAGAACATTATTATTCTAAAAATATGAATAGCAAAATAATTGGGAACCCATAGTTGGTGATTATCCAAATGTCTGAAAAAAAATTGTTATTATAATTTATTCGGATGTTTATTTAATAATCGCTTTATTTATAAAAAAAAAAAAAAAAAAAAATGTATTGTACCTTAAGACAGGTCTAATAACACATCTAATGTGACCGAATGAAGCTCGGCCAACGAGTTCTCGCATACAAGTTTCTGCAAATTGTGGTGGATCAGATCTTTCCTCGGTTGGACATTCTGGTGTTGCATCTTCTTTATTGGCGTATCTATGTAATGATATATTTATGAAATATAAATATAATCTTTTTCATTTGATTTTCACTGACCTTGTATTTTGCATATTATATAATAATGAAGGTACAATTTTATCCATATGAACGGGTTCCCAAATGTTCTCGACTAAGTCATCAGAAAGAGTTTTTCTTACAACACCCTATGTGTAAATAATTTTAATTAATTATATCGATCACAAATATAGATCAATACATACATATATATATATATATATATATATATATATATATATATATATATATATATATAAAATTATACCTGCAACCCTTGAATTCCAGCGAGTCTGATTTGTTTGCGAATAGTGGGGTCGTCGTGGTTGGAGTGGCACATTGCAGAGTATTTTGATACAAAGAAATCGTAACGTGTGTGATAAGACGGCGTGTCTTCTTCGATGTTGGCAAATCTGACAAACTGGAAGAAGCCAGGACTTTGTTCAACTGAATTAAAACATATAATTCATTCATATTACAAATAAACATAATAAAACCAAAACGATATCATTAGCAATTACATGTGTATGTGTGTGTCTATATATATATATATATATATATATATATATATTTATACATGTATAAAAGAAAAACTATAAAGAAATATTTAGTTTACTGATTAGTATACATATCTTTCTGTTTTAATTATTTGCACAGTAATGTTTACTTACAGATTGAGTTGCTAGAATCTGTAATTGAGGATCTGTTGATTCCAGTAATTTTTGGACCATTTTTAAAAAACTTTCAACAAACAGATTAAGAGTTTGAGCATGACATGCAACTAAGAGTTGATCCATAGCTTCCATGGCAATAACCACAAATCCATTTCTCCTCCTGTTAAAAGATTTTTTATTCATTTGATGTACATAAATAACAAGTTGTCAGTATTTTTCTTTTTTCCAATCAGTTACAAAATGTTCCATTAATATATATATATATATAAATAACAATTAAAAATGACATAAGAAAGATAATGACAGGGAATAAAGAATATACATTAATTTTTTTCAAAATGCTGACACACATATCTTAAGAGTTATATAATACTTACCTGTATATATCTCTGGAAGCTCTTTGAAACAAGTATTCCCCTATTCTGTCTAATTTTTCAGGACTGCTCAATGAATAAAATGTCAATTTTTCCATGTTATTTTTAACCAGGCCATCCTACATTATAAAATATTTTCATTTAACATCATAGCAATGATTTATATACTTTGATATCCATATTGATTATTTTTTGGCTTATGACTATAGTTATAGCAACCAATAGATATACTTTGCACAGAACAGATAGATATATGTATATATATATATATATTTATATGACATTAAATTGTAAAATATCAATAAATGTCTTAATAATTAATATCTGATATATTTAAATATTATAATATAAAAAGATCACGTAATTGTATTAACGAGTAAAAAATTAATTAAAGAAAATGAAGTACCTGTGGGTTGACAGGAAAAATATTGTCAACTAATCTCTTGTACCTTGGGCGTAACGCGGAACAACACCAGCAGCAACCTAATAAAAATAAGAGAGAATTTTCATTAGATAAAGTATATTTATAACGTATATTAAATAAATTTACAATGTGACACGATCGAATTGGAGAATTCTTAAAAATGATAGAAATAAAAATGAATGACAATAATCGTGTAACTGCAGTATTCACCAAACATTTTGACGAGAATAGTTTGTACGCATTCAGTACGAACGTTCTTCGATTTCTACGACGTTATCGGTCGGGTCAAATTGCGAGATGGAAAAGAGAGAAAGAGAAATAATTTATTTTCCTAGTGTACTGTATTACCAACAAGTTACAATTTTTGATTCAATCAGGAAAATATGTATCAGACATTACGTTCAGCGATCTTCTTTATCGATTGTTGTTATTAAACCTGATTTTAATTATAACAAATGATAATGAACGTAATATTAACAACACGTAGCTTGTTTAATTGTTTAGAAAATATTATAATATGCATTGTTGTGTGATAATTTCTTTTCTTTTCTTTCCTTTTTTCTTTACTGCCAGAGCTAACCTCAACATCGTAATTGCAGTTTGTGCAACGATCGTTCGATGGCAGGATTATTCTAATTCTCATGAATGAAAAAAATTTTGAATAACATAGTATTTATTCGGATATTCTTTTTTCTTTTTTTTTTTTTTTCTGAATGAGTAATCATATTATTCAAAGTTTCTTAGAATAATATGATTAGAATCGAATAATTGGAGATGGAACGTATTAAAAGGTATTAGAATAGTATCGAGAAAGAATAAGAGAGAGAGAGAGAAAGAGAGAGAGAAAGAGAGAGAGAGAGAGAGAGAGAGAGAGAGAGAGAGAGAGAGAAAACGTTTATATGCAAATAGTAATAGAACGGACGATGAAACGTCATGAATTAAACATTAACAAGATCTCATTGAGAATTAATGATATCGCTAAGTAGATTTATGATGAATAAATTAATTATCGTCTTAGCGGACATGAAAATCTTGGTATTGTTTGTGATAAAATATAAACAATGGCATTAACGTATAATTTTTACGGATTTGATAATAAAATGTAAATGTAATTTTATATTATATATGATAGATATTTGTGTACGTACTTACGTATACACATAGATATTCAACGATATAAAGGATGTTTTTAGACTTTGAAATAGCCATGAGAATTTTACCACGTCGATGTAAGTCTTCGGAAATCAATAATAGCACGCGCACATAGTTTGAACGCTACTTAAGACGGATTGGTCATCCTTGCAGAAACGATCAATAATATCGTGAATAGAAAATGGTCTGCCGTTGAAAGATAATACGAACGTTTTTCTTAAGATAATAGTAGAAATCAAGGTAAATATTAAAAGTTATCATTGAAAAAAATATGATTATAATTTTCAATGTCAAAGCTTTGAAAAAATTCGACTTAATTTTTTCTACTTAGAAATTATTTATGTCAAGTAGTATCTTTCAATTTTTTTTATTAAACAATATATATATATATATATATATATATATATATATGTATATATATTCGAATAATTTTATTATCTACTTGTTTACTCAAAATAATGATCGACGTTTTGCATTTTCAATACGTTTATCATTAATTTATACGAATAAAACGATAAACGATAATAAGATAATATCGTTCTATCTTCTTCTTTTTTTTTTTTTTTTTTTTATTGATACTCCGATAAGATATGCTCAATGTCAAGAAAGTATTCTTAATTGTTATTGAAGACTGATGTGTGGAACTAAGTACAGACACGATTAATCGATGATTACACACGTTTAGAAATCGTCGTACGTATCAAGACATTTGAACATATTGGAAAGAATGAAAATTATTTTGCGTCATAGCTGTGTACATTCTATTGATGATGACATATTTTTAACATTGAAGATAGTTTATATAAAATTCCATTTCATTGACCTATATACAGCTCTTTCATCAAAAAAGTTTCGACACTTGATTATATATACACACAAACGTATAGACATAAACGCGTTGGTGTTATAATTTACAATTCCATTGACGTTCGAACGATAATTACCGTAAAAAAACATGGAACACGTTTTTAAATTTCATTCTCTTTTATAATAATAACGACACGTTATTGCGAAAGAAAGAGAGAGAGAGAGAGAGAGAGAGAGAGAAAGGAATAAAATGTCATTCATATTTTAAATTAGATTGTCAAATAAGATAATGATAATGAAACGTTTTAATTTTTCATTAAAAAAGACAGATAGAAAGGAATAGATTTATGAATATATTATATCAGAACGTATAAATATAAATATAAATAGATATACTTTTTATATACACATATATCTATTGTATATTAATATTAAATTTACTTATATTAGTATATTACTAATTCAATTAACGTCAATATAGAGCGTATTTATGCATGCAGAATCACATATAACGTGTTTATATTAGTTAAATACACACATACACACAACGCACACATACACACACAACACACACATACACACACACATAGTTTAAATGTATATTTGAAAGTCCACATAGATTATACAGGTTGAACCATAAGAAACGGAATAAATTCTAACTTCTTTGTCACTTTAATACGATAATGTTTTATGAAATTTTCTTGAAAAAATCTTTTTCATTATAAATCATATTGAACGGTGTTATGTTTCTCGTGATTCATTCTGTATGACATATTTATCTTAAAATCATATTCACTTCGAACGAAGATTATTTCGTGGATGCAAACGAACAAATAATGTACTTACAACCTGGATCGGTGCACTTTTGCACAAGTGATCCAAAGATTTCAGGTACCTCAGCTTCTAGACAACATCTAACGAGTGCCATATCCTTCGAGATAGTTCAGCCTTTCATGAATTTCCTTCTTAGATTCTTCCTTCCTTGTTTTCGTGACGTTTTTTTTTTTAATCAAAAGTAAGAGATAAAAACGAGAGGAGACAGAGCTCCGTCGACGCGTGGCGTCGCGACGCCTGTGCTCCACTGACCCGCATGCACAGTACACGAGGTAATCTCACGACTACCCTTGATAATACTTTCTCTGGTTACGTCACACGACGTAAGGGCGCCTGTGCTAAAGCTTGCCAAGTCGGAGGGATAACGGAGAAGGATGAATTTCGACCCTCTTTAAAAAAAAAAAAAAAAGGAAACAAAAAAGACAAAAAAAAAACCAAAAAAGAAGATGGCTCGATACTTTTGTTCACTCTATCCTTTTTTCTTTTTTCTGTTTTTTTTTTTTTTTTTTTTTTTTTTAATTCTTTTTTACCAGGAGAATTGTATAAGAACACTTTTATATAATATAATATAGCGTCTGCGTGTGTGTCTGTACCTTTGTAAAGTATAAAATAAATGGAAAAATTACATTTTTTTACGAGACCGAACGAAGTTTATCTTTTTTTTTTTTTTTTTTTTTTTTTTTTTAGACAAATATCACTCAAACACGAAATATCATTTGAATTCTATAAAATGGTTTTTTTTTTTATTACTATAAAAGGAAGATAATGTAATCTATGTTCGTAATTCTCTATTTGACCCACTTATTTCAAAAACATATTTCAAACGGAGGACACTGAAGCAGATGACGTCATAGAGCACACAGACGCCATTAATTAAGACTTTAGTTTTCTTTCCTTTTGGATAACTCGATCGATCGATAGTATGAGACTAAATTGCGTCACGTATAATTTTTAATAAAATTTAATAAAAAAAAAATGTATAAATAAACATAGGAAGATTTTAAAATCTAAGACGATTTGCGATAACTTCTTTCTATAACATTATTTCTTTTTTTTATACTCAGATAGATTAACAAATATCGAATGAAAGTAGAATTAAATACATAAAAAAGACCTATCGAAAATGTAAGATGGCGAAAATGAAATCGATAGTATAAACAAATATGTAATTGTCGAATTCTCGCGTATCAATGATTTCTATGACATCATTTTGATTTATCTCACGATTAAACTCGTGCGCAAAAATTGAATTAATATTTTAACAAAAATCAGTGAAGCTGATATCACCTCAAAATTCAATCATTTCTGATATTATTCCTTTTTAATATGGATAATTGGGCTTTTTATAATCTATAATATCTAATCAATGATAACAAAGACTAAAATAATGATAACGCACGTATTCCCTTTTATGGATTTGTTTATTTTAGGAAAGAAAAGCAGCTGTAAATCAAGGACGATGATAAGTACCAATTTACAAGTATGTATTTATGCAAGTATGTATATATATATATATATATATAAGAAGAGATTCTTCTTCATTCCATTCATTGTCAAATCATTGGAACTGTCAACATGGATCGTTTTAGAATGTCATATCTGGCTCTTTTCGTGCTTGGTGTTCTTGCTAGAGGTAAAAGAAAAGAAAAGAAAAAAGAAAAAAAAAAAAAAAAGGAAAAGAAGAAAATTCGAATTAACAGAAGAGTAGAAATTTCATTTCAAGAATAATGTCTCACGATGAATTGGATCATAATTATTTAATACTGTATTATCGTCATTTTTTTGTTTCTTTTTTTTTGTTTTTTTTTTGTTTTTTTTTTCTTGAAATACCTCAACGTTGATCATCGTTGAAAATTTCCATTTGTTTGTTTAGAAGCATGCGCCGAAGCACCCGAACGTATAGTAGGAGGCAGTCGTGCAGCCATTGGTGAATTTCCCTATCAAGTTTCCCTCAGAGTGAATGGAAATCATATATGCGGTGGAAGTATCATTTCTTCGAGACACGTCGTTACTGCAGCTCATTGTGTTAATAATTGGGTTAATATTCCCAATCCTTACTATACCATTGTAACTGGAACTATTTATCTTGGTAATAGTGGTCAAACTCACAATATCGCATCTGTTACTGTTCATCCCAGATACATAGGTACATCGCAAACTTCTTGGATCAACGACGTAGCTGTTCTTGCGGTAAGTACGAATTATTTATTAAAAGAATTCATCGATGCTTAAAATTTTTTTCATCTGATAATATATTAAGCAAACGTTTTTTCTTTTTAACAATTTTTTTTTTTTTTTAACAATAATTTATCTTTGCAGCTTGAAGAACCTATAAATTTCAACATCTATCAGAAGCCTATTCCATTGCTCGAGACGGAAATACCAGACAATAGTTTACTTCATTTGAGTGGATGGGGTAAAATTTATGCGAACGGTCCAATTTCTAATGTATTATTAAAGGCCAACATGTATTCTACAAATAATAACGTTTGCCAAAAACAACACTCGCTAACGATCTATCAAAGTCATATTTGTGCACTTAATCACAAAGGAATTGGTGCTTGCCAGGTGAGGAAAATTCATTTAAGTAATTCAATCAAAATTGACATTTCTTAATTGTAAAATTGATAATTATTAACACTTGTCTTTTTTTTTTTTCTTTTTTATTCACAGGGTGACAGTGGTGGCCCACTTACTTACGACGGCCAACTCGCTGGTATTGTTTCTTGGGTTATTCCTTGTGCTGTCGGAGTACCTGATGTCTTTACCAAAGTCTCGTCTCACGTCGCCTTTATTAGAAATGCCATGCTAAATTAATAAACCGTCTAATTTTGAAATTATATAAAATCTTTAAACAATTTTTTTTGTCAAATTTCTTGTTTATAATAATTTTTATCCTTAATTTCTCAAACATGTTCGTAAGAAAAAAATGATTCAATGATTGATCACGTCGACTTGGAATAATGTTACATATTTTCTCGAGATACTTGTAAATTTTTTGGCAAATATTATTAAATAAATAAAAAGAATAAATAAATAAATAAATAAATAAATATATATATATATATATATATCTATTGAAAAAGTGATTTTTATTTTTATTCAGTATGATAATGTAATAATACAAAGTAAGTAAATACAATAAAAGCGTTAATTATATTGTAATATACATATATGACAAGTATTATAAACTTGATGAAAAATACACAAATTAGAAATATTCGATCGAATGTTGTCAAATATTATCAACTTAGAATATTTCAATTAGTCTGTCTATCGATTCATTTAGAATGTAGACATAAGAATTACGGATATTTTTATCTGTAATTATATGCAGATTAATTAAGTATCAATACGAACACTTTTGAGATAACATGCTTATCGTCGATATGTGTACAGTTTTCATATAATTTTTGATCATTCAAATAAAGCTGTTTCGATCGAATTTAATATTTACCCTTATTATTTGTTGATGTATAAAGAATATATTAAAAAATGAATAATCGAGATTTAACGCATTTTTTTTTTTTTTTTTCTTTTTTTTCCAATCGAAACGAATGCGACATTAAACGATACATTATTAATCATTATTATCACTTCTAATATTACTTCTTTTTAATTATATTTAATGACAATTCAATCATTAATATTAAATAATTATTTAAATAAATGGCAATTCGATAATTAATATTAAATAAATATTTTAAGAAGTTTAAAAATTCTAAATATTTAAAAAAATTTATTTTAAGAAATATTATAAATACAATTGTATCGAGTTATCGATGTAATTTGTATTATTGATTTAAATAAAGATAGGAAAAGGAGGTATTATGAGAGATATTAAAAATATTAAATAAGGTCGAAGAAAAGGATTAAACATATCGATGAAAATATTTATTGAACATGTAATCATAAAAATAAATCGTAAAATCATCAGTTTGTTCGTAAAAGGGAAACTATTAAATTCAATTTAACGAGACAAGGCATCTGAGATAAAGCTAAGATGACTGTAAACGTTAGTAAAGATGTCAGGGATTCCTAAGGCGCAAGGTATTCCACCGGAGACGACACCGATTATATAATTATTGTAGGCCAATGGACTGCCACTGTCACCCTAAAGATAACAAATATTCGATTAAAATTCAATAATTAAGAATGAAACGTTTCAATGTAATTCGATGAATTATCAATACTTACTGAACACGTGCCAACGTTCTTTTGAACCAGAGTACAGATTTGATTCGAATGGATAACTGTGTTTTTGAAATAGCGCTGACATTCCTTTTGAGACAATAATTTGAGTTTCAGTGTTCTAAGTAAAGGAGAGATGTTCCTTGGTGGAGAAGATGTTGCACCCCAAGCACCGATCAAAGCCTGAACGTTAACTGGTGGCATTGTGTTTGGAAGAGCAATAGGTTTTACGCGATCACTGAATTGAATTGCGCTGGAAAGCTATAAGAAATAGAAATAAATGATTTTTAGATATTAAAAATTCGAAGGGAGAATGAGAGAAGACAACAAAATCGAGAAAGAATGAATGAAAAAGTGAAAGAAAATTTTTCAAGAATAATCCATATGTATGATATTTTTCAAATATAAAGTATTAAGAAAAATCTTTTATATTTATATCATAAATTTCTATAGATTAAATAAAACAAATTATTACGTCAAGTATGTTTTAAAATGTGAAAGAGATATCGACATAGAAATATTTAATTCTGTTCGTGTTCAAATTCATTATTCAACTTACCTTGATTACACCGATGTCATTTACCCAAGCTATATCGGAGTCATAGTCAGGATGAGCGATGTATAATTTTGGTTTGTAAAGTTGACCGCCAGAGTAAAGATTATTCGTACCAGTAACAATGGTTACCTCACCAGGTTTTTTGCTTAATAAAGGTACAATACAATGAGCGGCGGTAAGGATATGATATTCATCAATGATAGCACCACCACAGTGTAAGTAATTATTCAATCTGATGGATACCAAGTATGGAAATTCGTTATCTTTAGCGATTGAAGCGCCGATTAAAGCTTCAGGTGCCTCACCGTGTACTGATGGACAAAAGTATGTTTCATTAGAAAAAAGAATTTTTAAATTTGTGTTAAAATTACAAAAAGAAAAAGAAAAAAGAAAAAAAATATATATATATATATTTATATATATATTTTCTTTTTCTTTTACTAAATCTTTCTTGATCACTTACCAGCGCCGATGGCAGCTGCCAAAAGGCAAACAACGATTGGAAAATTTCTACTTGCCATTTTTACATTAGTTTTTATTTTTTCTCTGGACGATCGGTAGATCTCTCTATCAAAATCAAACCGATACAATAAGTCGAATCGATGTTTGAAACAAATTTATATACGAATACGGTGTTTATTTAATGTTTTCATTAACAGCTGCGAATACCTTTCGATTCGAGATATTGCGTGAAATGTAGATTAAAATACAATCTCGATGACGTTTTTTCAATAATCAATATTTACGTATCCCGTTAATTAATTCATTTGTGAAAGTTGCAACTATTGATCTTTATGATTTAACGCATTTACTTTTTTATTTTCAATAAATAAATTTGAAAATCGGATCTTCGAGAAGATTATCTTCGATCTAAACAATTATAATTTTTATTCGAGTATGTGTCTTCTTATAAAAGATAATTATCACGTCATATACATTTACGTTGCACAATGAACTGGTACATTTATTATTATTATTATTATTATTATTATTATTATTATCATTATTATTATTATTATTATTATTATTATTATTATCATTATCATTATGATTATCTGCTTAGCATATCAATTTCAAGAAGCCGATTTGAAATGTCGAAATCATCTTTTATAGCTCGAGCAATGATGCAGCCTCGAAAGGATAGTTAATGAGAATTTCAAGAAGAAGAAAAAGAAGAAACAGAAGAATGAAAAAGAAGAAGAAAAAGAAGTAGAACAAGAAGAAAAAATAAGTAGAAGTATGATGACCTTCTCGACCCCCCACGAAATCTTTTGCAACTAACGCGGATGTTCTCGAACGCATGCGAATCCTTGTAGTAAAATTCGAACATTTTGGAATATCTGATCGTCGTACTTCTTGTTCGTTACGTAAGTATAAAATAAAATGTCTAAAAATCCTTCTCCCTCTTCCTCTTAGATTAATTGATCCATATTAATACATTAGGATTCAATAAAAAAAAGAATGACTACCAAAGCCAATATAAATACATTCGAAAGTAGTCTTTTACGTAATACTCATAGAACAAGTAAATACATTAACATTTAATGTGATCGTGCGTTCGATCGACAATCGTTTTACAGATAAGTATATAGAAGTATACATATGTGGTTACATAGTTATACTCCTTTGGTAGATCGTCGATCGTTACGTAAAGCTACAGTTGTGATAAATGAAATCAACGAATTCGTGCTCTTAGAATTCTGTTTGTATAAACGGAGATGAATACTCATGAAAGATTCTCTTTAGCTGTCGAGTTCTTAAATGTCACGTAGAAATTTAGATCTCTTGAAATTGACTATCGAAGATGAGATCTGAGATAGTAAGAACGTTAAGTATTACTTTGGCGAGAAGAATTTACGAACATTAAAAGTATTCAAGAATATACACGATCGAAGATCGTTCGATCAGTCAGAGAAGATATCAGTTGGTAAACGCATTATATACCGAGTACTCATTATTCATCGGTGCGAGTACATCGAGAGGATCGACGGTTACCTTCTTACTCTCCATCCTCCCTTCCTCTCTCTCTCGCTCTCTCATTCTATCATTCCCTCATTCTCTCTTTCTCGCTCACTCTCGTAACTTGCGGTATATACTCTTGCGCGATATAAGGCAATTAAATCCATGGAATGTGCACACGCCATATGGTCTATCAATGGCGCTGCTACCCCGTTCGAATCACCAACCATTATTATTATCGCGGACAAGAAGTAGCCGGTAGGCACAGCTACTGGGCCGAGAGACTTCATCAACCGTGGTACTCTTACGATTCTCTTCTCGTTCATGGAAAACGGGATGTATATTTTTGTCGTTGTTAACGTCCCACTGTGGAGGTATCATTCGTTGTAAAAAAAAAAAAAAAAAAAAAAAAAAAAAAAAAAAAAAAAAAAAAAAGAAAAACGGAAAAAAGGATAAAGAAAAAAAAAGGAATATATTTTGTAATAAGCTCGATTCTCACGTCGAGAGATCGACAACGAACGTTTCAAAGTTGTTGTTCGAAATATTAATTACAGTTTCATTTAGATGCCAGATTTATGAAATCTTACACGGTTCTCGTTCGACCATCGACGTCCTTCTTCTTTTTGGAGGCTGACTACTTTAAGAGAAGGATTATTATTTATTAGATTTTGAAACGTCGTTTATACAGGAT
>NC_062188.1:16606395-16613895 GCF_912470025.1 Vespa velutina | reverse complement strand
ATTCTATATATATATATATATATATATATATATATATATATATATATATATATATATATATATATAGAAGTTTAAAATCTGGAATATATAGTTTAAGTATTTACATTTAATTAAGTATTTACATTAGTAAAATGTTACAAGAAAATATCGATTAAGAGAATACTTTTAGGGGAGGTCCAACGATGATATCTCGCTCACGTTCGAGAACTGTTCGAGGACAACGCTAAGAGAGGGTGAGATAGCGAACGATCCCAGTACCGTCGTTTGTACGAGTAAAAACGTTGCACCACAAGAGGCAAAGTGTTCTTATCTCTCTCTCTCTCTCTTTCTCTCTCTCTCTCTCTCTCTCTTTCTCTCTCGACAGAATGGGGATTACTATGTTTCCTATGGGGTACAACTTGTTAGCCGATAACTTCGTGCAGATAAGCGGAGCTTACGGTCTACGGTTGGATTCGAATCGATTCCTATGATAATCATTCATTACAGAAAATTCTTTAAGTTTTCGCACCTGCAATGAGCTTCAAGAAAAATATAAAAGAAGAAAATATATATGACAGGAAAAGAATGGAATAGACCGATCTTATCATTAGATATCACGCTCAAACTCGTGTCATGACAAAATTATAAATCATTTTCATTAATGATTTCTCATCTTACTTGTATAGGCAAACTGAGAGAGAAATGGAAAGAGATATATATTGAAATCGAGAGAGAGAGAGAGAGAGAGAGAGAGATCAGCCTTCCTGATAATTGTATATAATACTTACGACTGTGATATGAATGCGTACTCGTGATAATATTTTGAAAAAGATTAGTCATTAAAGAAACTAGATATCCATCGTATGTATATTAATATGTGCAATAATAAAATACAATTTATGTTACGTTATAACGTTGTAATACGTCGTTTTATTTACAATCGAGACTAATATACCAATGGATTCTATCGAATCAATGTGATCATAGATGGAGAAAAAAATTTTATATCGAAGGACAAAACGTTATACAAAGCCAACGAGAAACATTTAGATTGGAAACTCGCAGTACACTCGGTATTGTGTCCAGTGAGGTGTAAACCGTGGGTGAATGAACCTGCACCAGTTCAAGTCGAGATAGCGCGCAACGTGTCGGGCGTGGACCACCTATAGTGCCTCCGGCCTAAACAGCGAGAACTTGGTTTAACCCATCGCGCTTACCAAGATGAGTCCGAGAGAGTCTACACGGAACTGTTACACCTGGACGGCTCATCCTCCCTAGATTCGCAATACTCGTGAGGAGTTACTACTTGAGCAAAAAAAAAAAAAAAAAAAAAAACAAAAAAAAAAAACAACTCCATAGATTACAGTCTTGATTTTCCTCTCGTATCGCTAGTAAGTTAGGCACGCAGTTTTCTTCGCTATACGATCGACTTTTCTTGCTTATATAAATTAAAGAAGAGAAAAGAAAAAAGAAAAAAAAAGAACGAACTAAATAACTCAAATAAACGATATAAAAAAAGTCTTATTTATGCACATCTACATATCGTTTTTATTAACTTACAAAATAAAACAATTTACATTTTCCTCGTAGTTCGTATATTAAAAAAAAAAAAAAGCATAAGAGCTTGATGGGCCAGAAGGGAGGAGGAGGAGTGGAGTGGAGGGGAGGGGGAGGGGAAAGAGGGAGGGAAATAATCATTTCTCTTAATATTAATCTTAAATACTATTTCAATTTTTCATACATGTCAAACTTGAAGATACAATAACTCATGTATCTACAATTTTAAAAGGCTTGGTTTATTTAAGTTTCATTTGACTCTACAAGTTAACGAAGCCAAATACTACCATTTGTTATTACGTTAACGTCATACCTAACGTCATACATTCGTCATCGTACTAATTTGCTCGAGATATCAGCACATTATCGTTCGTTCAACTCATCAATGTACTTCTCTCTCTCTTTCTCTCTCTCTCTTTCTCTCTCGGTCTGTCTTTTTTGCAGACTTATTAACGTTCGAACATGGTTGTATAGATACGACCTCCCTCGACATTCCAAGAGGAGCGTTTAACTCGTCGATGTGCTTCGAGCACCGGATACATAGCCGTCGGGTAAAAGAAAAATGGACCTGGTGTTATTATGGAGGTGTTGGATAGTATGTACCGCTAGTTGAATAATGCATATACGATACTCCTGGGACCGAAGAGCATTTAGATTAATAAGGGCTGACCGATGAGAGAAAAAGAGAGAGAGAGAGAGAGACAGAGAGACAGATAACGTCAGAATTATCTGCAAACGGGCTACGTCTTTCCTTTTGTACGGCTTCTAAAGGAGATTGCGTTTCCATATTACGGAAAATTCTTCCTCCATATTTGTGTTTGCGTGTACGTGCTTGTGTGTGTATGTATGTGGCCAACTATATAAGGATATTATAATATGATCCTTACTATCGTAACGTGATGTTATAATATCTCTATTACAAAGCTCAATATAGAACAAAGAGAACAAACGATCAATATTTAATAAAAAACTTTATCACAATTTTTTTTCTATTAGTAACAAATCAAATGTTTATATTGAAAAGAATTTTTTATTTCATTAACGTCAAAGTGAAGAGTATTATAAAGCGTTAATAAAATAATGGATACAGTTAATGGAGACGTTCTTATTTTTATTATTTACAATTTTTTATATGTACATATATAGATAATCGACTAAAAATTATTGCTTTCATTACTTAAACATAATTTCGTGAGATCACGTGCTAGAAACTTACAATTCAGTTGGTTTCTTAACACAAACGAGGTAAGAAACAGATCGCGTGAGAAATCGTCTAATTGTTCGTCATTTAAATATTTGCTCTGTTCGTGTTTGTCAATGTTAATAATTATAAGAAGAAAAAGAAGAAGAGAATGCAGAAGAATGTAGAAGAAGAAAAAGAAGAAGAAGAAGAAGAAGAAGAAGAAGAAGAAGAAGAAAAAGAAGAAGAATAGCAAAAGGCAAAAGAAGACACGAAAAGGTTCAAGGATATAATCGTCGAGCGATGAGTCGCATTGATGTATTTTCCATTGTCATTCCACGATATTCTTTTTTCTCTTAGTTCTCCCTTTCTCTCTTTCCCTTTTATCTTTATTCCCTTCTCTTTATTTTTTTCTTCGAGATAGAAAATACATGGAGCAGAACGTTGGCGCATCTTAGAAAGATGCGCGAGGTTTGACGTATGTATATATGTATGTATGTATGTATGTATGTATGTATGTATCTATGTATATATACATATCCAAGCGGCAGTAGGTACCTACGCGATCGTTACCGGTACGCCATCGTTATCGCAGCATCCAAGAGAGAATCCAAGGAAGGCTAAGGTCGAGAGAGATAGAAAGTCACGGTCAAGAAGAAGAGCGAACGTCCGCGTGTCATCTCGTAATACTCGTCTACCGTTTCACGCTCGAGTCGTTTTATGTCTCGAGATCGTTAGATTCGATTATCCATCGGACGAAAGAAAGTAAGAAGGGTTGTGAAACGTGGAGAAGGGAGTTAAGAAGTTACATGAAAGAGGGTCAAAAAGATCTTGCTAAGTTTCTCACTGTTTACGAGTAAAAGGTCGACCTTATCGTATTGGAAGACCTTACTAATCTTAGATCCATATTTTTATATTGGATGTGTTAAAAGAGATCACTTATTTTTTTTTTTTTTTTTTTTTTATATACCTTCTGATATTTGTAAAAAAGTTTATTTTTATTGTGGGTTTTTTTTCTTCTTCCTTTTTCTTTCCTTTTTTTCTTTTTTTTATTTTTTATTTTTTTTTATTTTTTTTTTTTCTTTACGATGGCAAGGCGTGGAAGAGACAAATACATACGTACATACGTACATACATTGTATCGTAGAAATCTTTTCATCTTTAAGATCGTTAGAAATGATCGGCGCTCATACAAAGAGTATGATTTACGTATGCCCTTCGCGAAAGGAAAGAAGATATCAACAGTGTCAGTTCATTTCGCGGATACGTCGAGCTTCTTCGATCTATGAAGGATTAATACGCCTAAGGTGGATTTCATCGTCGTATGTTCCACAAAATGTCAGAAGATTAATAATAGTTTTACAATATTTATCTGATTTTCTTCTAATGTATACGAAATGTATATATTCCTGATGTAATTATTCTTTTTAAAAGTTTATACGATCGTCGTATATAACTTCGATAGTTTGATATTTAATTAATTACAAAATTATTCTCCCATCAATATTTTCTCTTTTATCATTTTTCCTGCGCTTTTGTTTTTCTTTCTTTGTTTTGTTTGTTCTCTCTCTTTCTCTCTCTCTCTCTCTCTCTCTCTCTCTCTATATCCTATCAAACTCAATGTACTCATTTTCTTTCAATTCATTACTCGTTACATCAGGTATTACTAAGACCGTTAATTAATCCCATCGCCAACACGTAACTCGTTGAATTCTCGCGAGGAAGCAGCTCATTTCCTGATAGCAAAGTAACGTGGATTCTGTTTGGACAGCATGGGAACGTTCGTGAATCATCGTCGATCGGATCGAGGCCTTTTACGAAGGTTCGATCTCTCTTTCTCTCTTTCTATCGCTGACGCCGACGCTGACGGCGATGCCAGTGGTGCCAATGTACAATCAATCGCGAATATTCGCGTAATTGATACCTATCCAGCATGTAACAAACGATGGCGGCAGCAGGATACGAAAGCACCTTTACGGATCAAACGCGTACGGTTAAAGGGATAAACGTGATGCCTGCTGCGTTGAACGCCATCAATGATTAGACCAGTGGTTCTTCAACTCGATCTCTATGAACTCTTAGAAACGTTAGAAATTTTTTTCCCCTTTCTTTTTTTCTTTTTTCTCTTTTCTTTTTTTTAATTGATAAAGAGAAATCATTCGTAAAAATATTTTTCATTATATGAATGTATATATAATTGGAATGAAAGAAAAATGATTATTTTCTATTCATTGAAAATTGTCAATGGCAAATCGATATTAAAATCCAATGAAAAATATTGCGAAATTATTGAAAAGATATCAGTTTATGATGGATATATCACCTTTACGTGTTCCGAAAGATCACCGCATGAAATGGAAACCAGCCGTCAGTCTCGTAACAAGGACGTTCGAGGAATTACGACGCAAGGATACGCGATATTTTCTATGTAAATAAAAGCATCGGCAAAGGGAATTGTGCAATCGTGCGATGAAAGGAAACGGAGTTCTAGTACAAGGTAAATAAAATATATACTCTAAGTATAAGATTCTTAATTTGTCTCTATTTGAAAATTGAAATATCGAATACATAAAGGCATCAAATACATATTTAAATGGTTCTTGAACGGTTTGTGTGAGAAAAAAAAATTAAAAAAAATTAAAAAAAAAAAAAAAAAACAAAAACAAAAATACATTATCGACTGTAAACAATTCTTCTTCGATATTTTTCCATTGTTTATTAAAATAGACTCGATTAATTTTGCTTTTATATAACTCGTCAGAAGTATTACGTACTAGTATTTATTCACTTTCTCTCATGATCATCGCGAATAGATTCGTTAAAAACATTTACTTATTCAACTTCTTAGAGTATATAAGGGCTTCTTGAAAGAACTTGGCTTTCGTTCAACCGAAGATATCACTTTACGTTGAGGAACGTTCGAGTTCGTTAGGCGTTATTCAAAGAGAGTACGATCTAAGTAGAGAGACACACGAGAAGTTTCTCTTCGAGGAAGGAAGTTTCCCTTCTAGCGTTCTTGCGATTTAACACCATGAGCATCACTACCACGAGCATCACCATCACCGAAACCACCAACACCATTGATACCACCATCGGTAACACCGTTGTTGCTGCGAGCTTTCGTTATAAACGATCTACTATTTACGAGATTACATTTCGGATAGGCAAGCTTGGTTATTAATAAAAGGCCATTCCGCCTTGATCTCTCGGCAAAGAGGGCGGAGAAGGAAAGCTACTGCCTATCGATCGTCGAGCTCCACGAAGTATCTATACGTTCTACTTAATGAAAACGTACGACGGCTTTCCCAAGTTTTATGGCGTCCTGTCGGTCTTTATTCTCGATTAATCGTTAAGAAAAGACGTGAGCGATACATATCTGTGTCCTTCACTAAGAACAGAGCGTATAATATATATGTATAATATATTTTTCTTTTTTTCTTTTTTTTTTTTTTTTCCTTCTGTCAATGAATTTATTTTTATAAAGGACGAGTACCAGGATGTTATAGCATTCAAAGTTTAATATGCATAATATATATATATATACATATTTTTTTTTCTCTGTACTTCTATTTTATTTTTATTTTTTCCTTGTTTTTTCTTCTTTGTTTTGTTTTGTTTTTTTTTTTTTTTTTTTATTATAAAGAGTATAGGATATTTACTATCAGAAAGTTATAGTATTTGAAAGATGGTAAATATAATAATAAGAACGAAAATTTCTCTTCGTACGTATTTATTTATTTATTTATTTATTTTTTTTTTTTTTTATAGGAAGTGAATACTACTGAAAAGATATAATATTTGTAAGATTAGATATAATGATAGGAAAAAAGAAAAAAAATTTCTTTTTTAGAATCATCGAACAAAAACTGTCATTTAAATAATGATATATATATATATATATATATATATATATTCTATATGTATTTCTACTTTTGCATAATTTCCAGATGTACAATACTTGTTATATATATAGATATAATATATCGTATATATGGTATTTGAATTTATACATTTATAAATATCTAGAATTTAATACACGTATAATATACTTGTTCCGTTATGGGGTGCATGCAAAGCGAAATTTTTCTCCCTCGCGTGACTCTCTTTTCACGACTGACAACAGGAGAAGGGTGAGAAAGAGAAAGAGACATAAAGAAAAGACTTTTATGCGTTTATGCCATTTAGTACGCAAACGAGTCGGTACGATCGCGTGAGCGACGTGTTTACTTATTCGTAATTTATATCTTACTTTTCTCCCTTTCTCTCTCTCTTTCTCTCTCTGTCTGTCTGTCTGTCTGTCTCTCTGTCCGTCTGTCTGTCTGCTTGTCTGTCTGTCTTACTGTCTGTCTGTCTGTCTCTTTCTGTCTCCCTCTTTCTCGCTTATTTTGAATACAGTAAGGCTTTCATTCTTTCACCACTTATACCACATGCCATTTGTAACTACTTCTTGAATCTTTTACTCACCAAATGGAGAGGATATAAATTGCACGGTCAATATCACAATTTTGTGTTATTATCATTCTTCTTATCACTTGTAAATAGCTTGAAAAGGTGACGCGATATTTACAGAATATTAAATGCCCACTTGTTTACGAATAATAAAATATTTTATCCGATTCGAGTCGGAGAATATATAGTAATAAAAATAAATTATTTTATTATTATAATAAGTCCTACATATATATATATATATATATATATATATATATATATATATATGCTATAAATATAAATCTTAATCATTTTCAATTTTCACTGTGTATAGTCTACTAAGTCGCTGAATT
>NC_062188.1:16573895-16601395 GCF_912470025.1 Vespa velutina | reverse complement strand
ACTGGAGCGTAGAGGTCAGGGCTTCGTGGCTGACCCTCGCATTATCCGAATAATTGGTACATTACTTTCGAACGACAAGAAGAGAGGTAAGGAGGGAGATTTTAAAAGGGGAATACGAGATTACGTTCACCGCGCGCCCATCTATTTTACTTTAATTTATTACCCATTCACGGTAATCAATGAGAACAATTTGATCTTCTTCTTCTTCTTATTCTTCTTCTTCTTCTTTTATTTCTTCATCCTTTCATTTTCTTTCTACTTATTCTTCACGTTGGATGTTTCAATGCGACTAATCCATGGCTCATGATCGTTCATGTTCTATAAGTTGTCGTCGAGCATAACAGAATAATCGATATCAATGCGAACTTTCTATTTCAATTCGAAACGAGTACGATCATGGTCGATCATCGTTAGAAAAGTATCGTTAGATAGGATATATTTATCTCGTGAATCGTATTATTATGCGTACGCAAATATACATATGTACGTACATATACACATGTATGTATGTATATTTTTAATTAATTCTTTTTTCCATGTTAGAATTTCTCTCTCTCTCTCTCTCTCTCTCTATATATATATATATATATTTCTATTTTTCTATTTACTCGTTCGTACATATAGAATCGTTCGCATTGGTAATATCGTCTAATTTACAAGGGTAACGATGGCAATGCATATATATATATATATATATATATATATATATATATATATGCATATAGGTATTACAAGGACATTGAAAGAATCGATGGAGAAAGGGATAAGGAGATACATTTATTATCTTTATCTGTAACATCCGGCACAAGATGGTAAATCGATAAAGCTAATTTCAAAATCGATAGGGTCCTCGTTCTTCTAATGTACATCCATTCGCCTATTACCATTGTTATAGAAGTCAGAACCATGAGGGTATTATTAATGCGTGGAATGCGTATGAAGGTTCCGTGGGAGGAACCACGGACAGAAAACCGGAGGGGGAGAGTACGTTCGTATAAATTATTCATGCCGACGCACGTTCAATATGAAATTTTAATCGATCGCTCGTGCGTCAGCCGGCCAAATCCGTTCGCGGATCCTCTCTCTCTCTTTCTCTCTCTGTCTCTTTCTCTCTCTCATTCTCTCTTTCTCTCTTTCCAGAGAATATTAGCGTTCCTACGTACATATGCGAGAATACACCAACGGAAGTTCCATTTAAACATCTAACTATTACTTATGCTTTACCTTTCTCTTTAAGCTTAGTACGATTACTTAGAAAGATTTTAATACTTTAGAATCGATCAATTTTTTAATCATCAATTTCGATCGAACATTTTGTACATTGGAATTGAGAGAGATTCATTTTTTATTATTTTTCTTTGACGAAGATTTTGTACTTTAGAAATCATCAATTTTTAATTATTTTCATTAATAAATATATGTATATATATATATATATATATATATATGTGTGTGTGTGTGTGTGTGTGTGTGTGTAGTTTCTTTTTTTAATTTCTTAATTCCTACTTTTTGTTGTAATTTTCTAATGTTAAATCTTAATAAGAGAGATAGAGATAGAGAGATGGAGATAGAGATAGAAAGAGAGAAAGAGAGAGAGAGAGAGAGAGAGAGAAAATGAGAATGAGAATGAATTGTTGCTATAAAAGGATTATTTGATACGTAAATCTTGTTTCAAAATAAACTAATTTATTATACTTGCATAGGAATGTTTACGAGTGAATGTTAACTATGGGGTTAAGGAACTTTCGATAGAACGTCGATCGATGCATTATAGTTCGGTAGCGTGGGTAGATAGGATGTCTTATTTGAATTTGCGATGTAACGGGCATGTACTCCCTGTGATTGGCAGTTTGGTTGTACGCATATAAGAATGACAATACGACAATAGCTGCTTGTCATCTAAAGAATCAATGGTGAAGGTCCGGGTGCGAAGGACACGTAGAAAGATAAAAGTAAAGATGCTTTAACTGTAAAAAAAAGTCCGATATATTATCACAGATTGATTGAGAATAAAATTCTAACAATGATCTTAAATATATATCCTTTTATTTCGTACAAATTTTATTTAATAAATTTTATATGTGAAAATAACAAAAAAAAAAAAACAAAAGAAAATATTATATAAAAAAGTCGTCCAATAAATTAGCTTCCTTCTCTCTCTCTCTCTCTCTCTCTATCTCTCTCTCTCTCTCTCTCTCTCTCTCTCTTGGATGAATCGATCGATCGAAATCGACTGTACGAAGCTAGCGATGCAAGGCAAGTAGTAAAAGACAAGATTTAATCAGACCAGAGATTCTTAACTGGTATTTCGCATGAAAGTGGAAGATCTTTTGCGTTGTTTTGGAGACTTGGAAATAGGTATGGGAGTGTGAGCGAAGTAAAATCGAAAGGAAAAAAAAATAATGAGAGAGAAAGAGAGAGAGAGAGAGAGAGAGAGAGAGAGAGAGAGAGACAGAAAGAGAAGAAAAAGAAGAGAAGAGATGAGAGGAAAGAAAGAGAGATAGATTGTGTTAGAGACGAGCGATCGGTTCCCCAATAACCAAGCTTGAGCTCGGGTTCTGTTTTACGAGGTGCCGCGAAAGTAGAGCCTATGGGCATAAATACGAAGGCGTCTCGTGAGTGGTAGCTTCGAAGAGTTGCGCCAAGTGCCGCGGGGCACCTTTCAGGTCGTCCGTAGAACTACCAGGACGGATTATGTGACGCCCACCCACCCACGCGATCATACTTTTCTTCTCGTACGCATTAAATCGACGACGGCGCAATAGCCGTTTTATGAAAGAAAGAAAAAAAGAAAGAAAAAAAAGGAAAAAGAAAATATCACAAGGAGGAGAGAGAGAGAGAGAGAGAGAGAGAGAGAGACAGAGAAAAGAAGAAAAGAATAGAATCGATTGCATTAGGCGAAAGAAAAATAATAAAGTTGAAATTATTAATTATGTTTTTGCAAATGGAGATATCGTTGGTAAGTCTTTTTCTTTTCTTTTCTTTTCTTTCGTTTTTTTTTCCCTTTTTTTCTTTTTTTTTTTTTTTTTTTTTTTTTTTGATTATAAAAGTGTTAAAAATAAATCGTTCTCTCTGATGAACCTCTGACGAAGTCTACACTATTAATGGCCGACGATGTACATACGTTGATCCGGATAATACGCGAGACGAGAGAAGACAGAACAATGAGGTACCGGAGAGAAATAAAAATTTTTAGCGTCCGACGTAATAATCACGTTTAAGACGGTACTATCTTTGTTCGATTAATCAACTCGTGCTCTCTACCTCTCTCTCTCTCTCTCTTTCTTTTTCTCTTTTACGTAGGCGTTAAACTCGGCAGGTCAGGAAGCAATACTTTCGACTCGGTAGGAACGAGTCGAAGGAAGAAGAAGCATCTGAAGCAAAGTCTTATCGAATTTATCAAAAAAAAAAAAAAAACAAACAAAAAAAAACAAAAAAAAAACAAAAAGAAAAAACACAAAAAGAAGAAGAAAAAAAAGAAAAGAAAGAAAGAAAAAAGTGTTAACATCAATAATGATATAAATAATTACAATAAAACGTCATTCAGATATAATATGAGTTTTATGTCGAAAAATTAAAAGGCAATAATGATAATGGCTTTTAATTATTAAGATACAAAATAATAGTAAATCATAATTAATAATAATAATAATAATAATAATAATAATAATAATAATAATAATATAATCAAAAGAATTATAATTTAATTGCATTTAGCGTTGTCTTCCTCCTACCGAGTATTACTCTCGTAGGCTTAAACATTTGCATCCCAATGTCGTGATATCACACTATGCTTCTAAATATATATATATATATTCACATTCTATACATATATATATATATATATATATGTGTGTGTGTGTGTGTGTGTGTGTGTGTGTATACATGTTATACATATATCTACGCATCAGCCTACGTAGATAGGTGGGTTGTAAGACGTCTCGGGTAGGAGGTAAAGAGACGCGTATGAAGTTTGCGTACTCAAAGCGTTTCTTCGTTCGTCTATATTGTACATGCGTGAATCGACCGACCGATTCAAGCAACTAAGCAAATCGACCAACCAACCGACGACCGACGACCGACGACCGACGACCGACCGACCAACCGATCGTCGACTTCGTTTGAACGAGGGGAATAAACTCTATTTCTTTTTCTGAGAAAGATGACTTTGTCATCGTCCCTCAGAAAAGGACGGGTCACAAGCTCATCTCCTTGAAGTATCTATTTACTTTCTAACACGAGAGAGATAATATCGATTAGGGTGAGTAACTTTAAATGAAAAAGATGGAAAACGGATTGAATAAAAAATTTTTGAATTTTCTGTGATCGAACGTAAAACTATCGAGTGAATCTTCTATTAATTTATTTTCTTATCGATAAGATACGATTAATACGTGTACTTGATGATTTTTGATTAAGTCGATCGTGAATGTTATATCGATAATATTAATCGTAGATCATTGATAATTAACGTTAGATAAATTTTTCTAAGAACGTCGAAGACAAATTTCTCTTTGTTTTTTCTATTTTTTTTTTTTTCATTCCTAATATTTTTATAATTATATTACTAATAGGAAGTTTTCTTTTTCTTTTCTTTCATTTTCTTTCTTTCTTTCTTTCTTTTTTTTTTTTTTTTATCACTTGCGAAATATCTTCGGAGGGACGGAAGATGAATCTTCTCCTTTTTCTTTTTTCTTTTTTTTTTCTTTTTCTTTTTTTTTTTTTACCCCGTTTCGTTCTACAATCAATTTTGTAATAATTACGTTGCCATAAAATCTTAGAGCATTTAGACGTAAAGGTCTTTTTTTTTTTCATCTTCTTGGTCGATCCTGAAAGATTCACAAAGACATTTCATGAGAAAAGGAAGGATGAATTAGCGATGGTGAGTACGAAGAGTATAAAAAGAAGAAGAAAAAGAAGGAGGGGGAGGAGGATCAGGAGAAGGAGGAGGAGGAGGAGGAGGAGGAGGAGGAGGAGGAGGAGGAGAGTGGAAAACGCGATAAGTCCGTGGGTAAGAGCACTTGAATTGAGACTGTGGTGACTGTTGGTGCCTCGGGCTGATATTACGCCGGACAAAGGCGAGTTTGCCATGGCCGCCAGCATCTTCAAAGTGTTGTACGTTCGCTCGCCTTTGGGACTTGCAATCGTACCGCGCGACCATAGTCGATTGCTTTCTGGTAGCATCTGCGGATAGCGTGTGGCCGTGGCTAATGTGATCTACGTTCGCGTAGCACACTCGCGAGTTGTCGGAGAAAAATCGTTAAAAGGGTCTTCTGCTGTAGGTAGCGAGGGTTCGAAACGACAATGTTCAGAGTAAATTTCGAAAAGGGTTAAATGTCATTCTTTTCTTTTTTTTTCTCTCTCTTCTCTTCTGTTTTTTTTTTTTTTTTTTTTTTTTTTTTTTTTTTTTTTTTTTTTACATAGGATAGACCAAGAAAGAACATAGATTTTTCTCAAGTATCCGAAAATGACCATGAAAATATTGAAAGGTTTGTAGTAAGAAAAAAGAAGAAGAAGAAGAAGAAAAAAAAAAGCGAAAAAAAGAAAAAAAAACGGGAGAAGGGGGGGAGCAAAATTACCAACAGAGAGATATTCTATAATACTAAAGGATAGAATCTTAATATCGAGAAGAATCTCGAAGCCATCGATAGCGCTTAAAGCTCGCGTTATAAACTAAATAAATAATCCTCAGCATCTGGTCTCATCGTATCTGCGTATGTGTCGCAAGCCGGCTAATAAATCGCACCTCACCTCGCGATAGCCGCGAGGGTTGCCACCTTTTGCTTTCTCTCTCTCTCTCTCTCTCTCTCTTTCTCTTTCTCTTTCTCTATCTCTTTCTCTATCTCTTTCTCTCTTTTTCATCGACGCGTGCTGTTAGAACAAAAATGTAGGTAAGCCCATTTGCCGTAGGACCACGTAAATCATCGTCATTGTTCTTGTTGCTTTATCGCCGTCTCGTCTCTTTCCTTCCTTTTCTTGGTGGTTTCCACTACGTTTACGTTTACGGCGGCAAAAGTCACCAAGAGATAAAGGTATACGTAAGTACTTCATAGGTAGGTACCCATGGCACCATAGGGATTACCAGCATCTTAACGTTCTTTGTATAAGTTGATAGTATATACACACATTTATATATGTGTAAGTAAATACATAGGTACGTGGCAAACGAGGCGCTACGTTAAGTTAATTCAAGGGACCCTGCCTCCCAAGTAGTCACTGTGGAAAACGTGAATTGCACGTCGGAAGTGCACGGATCGTTTCTGTATTATCTAAGTTAGAAGAAATCACCGTGGTACCGGTACTTGCCGAGCTTGTCGTTGACCATCGTCCTTAACTTCATCGTCATTGTTGTCATCGTCGTTGTCGTCGTCGTAGTTATTGTTCGCGTCTGATAGATCCAACACCGTTACAAATGTTACTTGGTTAACTTTGATCATAGGGACAAGGGATTAGAGATATCTCAAATATATAAATCAGAATCCAACGAAAATGACTAATGGGAATCTTTTTGCAATGGTAAAATCAACCTCGTGAATAATACTTTGTGCTACTCTCCTGTATTATGCATCCTATCCTAATTTTATTGCGAGCTCTTCGAATACGGAGAACTCGACTTACGAGCTCGAGCTCGATTACTTTACTCGTCGGTCGGGATTAAACGTGTCGAGAAAGACAGAGAGAGAGAGAGAGAGAGAGAGAGAGAGAGAGAGAGAGGGAGAGAGGAAGAAGGAGATAGAGATAGTCAAAGTGTTCATAGCTTCGTTGGAGTTCGCGATCGAAGAAATACGATATTGTGGGAACGTCGAGATAATTTTATCTCTTGAACTACCGACTCTACAATGATCATCGTGACGCTTCCCTTTAATCGGCTTTACGGATGCTTTATCCGAACTAATAGTGAAAAATTTCGAAATATATGTTTTAATAAAATCCTTCATTCGTCCCTCCCTCCTTCTACCTCTTTCTCTATCTTTTTTTTTTTTTTTTTTTATAACAATCAATATCGTTAAGTAATATTTGCATTTTTTTTTTTTTTTTTTTTTTTTTTTTTATTAAATCGTTTTTAACAAATAAAGAGAGGGAAAATGAGAAAATAATCTATTATAATAATCTATCATAATTAGTTAATAAAATCATATATCTGTTTAGTAATAAAACGAATGTTCTTATATCTTAGAAATGTTAATGTCGAAGGTGTCGGTAATATGGTTGACTTTTGGCCCATACAATGTTTTAAGGAAGAAGTTAAACATGTACCGGGTTCGACACGACAATAGTTCGAATGTGGTAGTCGAAAATGTTTCGCATAGAGTCCGAGACTGGTGCATCTTGCATGGTAATCAACATTTCATCGTCTTCCCTTACGGCATTTAACAGGGCCTCGGCTCCTTCTGCTATTCGATTGGTACATATTCTGACGATTTACCCCTTGCGCCGTAAAAGGCCTGTTGAATCCTTACTTCTTGCGTGGACAAACGAAGAAACAGCATTGCCACGGTTCCCTCGTTACACCGTTAACCCAACCCAACTTCATGGAGAATGGAGGAAAAAGGAAAGAGACAAGAGACAAGAGAGAGAGAGAGAGAGAGAGAGAGAGAGACAGGAAGGTCGCGAACGATATCTACGACATGCCGATTCCGCATGAACGGGCAGAAAATACGACGCTATATCGTTCCTTCGGCCAAAGCCGATTCCCCTCTCCTCCTCCTCCTCCTCCTTCTCTTTCATTTCATCCTTGTCCTCCTTCTACTCTTACTCTTCTTCCTTTTCTTCGTTTCATCCTTCTCGCGGTACACAACGTTCGTTCGGTTTAATCGTATTTATGACCCAGGAAATAAAATGGCAAGTGCAACGGTGGAAGCTCATTTGCAAGGTTTACCTAAATCTAAAACGCGACCGAGAGAGAAAGAGAGAGAGAGAGAGAGAGAGAGAGATTAGCTATAGCATAGTCTTGATCACTCGCAAAAACTTGAAAATACGTAAGCCTCTTTTCGCTGCGGGACTTCCAAGTTAACTACAGAATTTTTCAAGTTTTATTATTTTTTTCTTTACATTGAACTGTCGTCTCGATCGTATATAACTCAGATATTCTAGATCTACTTGTTATTTTTTATTCCTATAATATTCACGGTCGGTAGAGTTCTATAAGAACATAGAGGGAAGTTTGAGTTTGTATACATACATTGAGTTCAATTTACGAGGAATTTATTATTGATTGCAGATGTACTTATATATCTATCTACGTATATATATATATATATATATATATATATATGTATGTATGTATGTACAAGAGAGCATATTATCGGAATAATAAAAAGGCTATTCACGTAGATCTGTGATCTACAAAAAAATATACTATTTGTTTCATGTTCTTTCGTTTTGCTTGATCAATATTTTCAAGACTCTATTCTAAATAGATCTAAAAGTAAGATTAAGAAGAAGAAGAAGAAGAAGAAAAAAAACGAATGTGATTGATGAATAACTGTAACAGGTAGTATGAATAATGAATGAAAAAAACGAATCCTATGTAATGATTAGGTTTTTTCCTAATTCGATGATTCGAGTTATCTTTTAAACGAAGATTTTTTCCTTAAGCGATTTTTCACATGGAAAGTACATTTTCATGACGTGAGATTTAGTCTAATTTCCTCGTACGGTATAGTGTCATGGAAATTGTGCAATCAGTTTTAATAGATCCACGACGTCGAAAGAGATTATCCTCGTAATGTCGTCACGACGACGACGACGACAACGATAGTGAGAGTAATCGTGGAGTCCCTGCAGCGTAACATAGCTTCTCTCTCTCTCTCTCTTTCGCTCTCTCTCTCTCTCTCTCTTTCTCTCTTCCATGTAAAAAAAAAAATAAAGAAAAAGAAAGACAGTATCAAATCTCATAAAATGATATCAAGGAAGATCGTTAAGTTTCTTTTTCTTTTTACTTTCTTTTTTTTTCTCTCTCTCTCTCTCTCTCTCTCTCTCCCTCTCTCTCTTTTTCTTTTCTTATCTCTGTTTCCTTTGAACGGCCGATCGTTTTATAAGGACGACAATTTTCCTCGGTCTTTCGGTTAACCTGAAGCGTAACTCTGGTGACAATGTATTTTAATGGTTCAGCGCATGTTCCGAAACCGGTTGTCCAGAGACAAGTTAGAAATAATTGCCGGTCGAAATAGATGGTAGCAAGTCGATTACTGCTCATACCGTCACACCCTGATACTCTTTCGATGGTTGGGCGTGTCATTTAGTCGTCTGTAGCGAATGCTACAAAGTCCTGCACTCCACACCTTCGTCCTTGTCATTGTACACAAGTTCTCGGATCATCGATTGATATTCCATAGTTATAAATGTACTTACTTATATCGTTGCTTCTTATCATTAATCATTTTTTATCATACTAACCGAAGATAATTACAATCCAATTCATACGATTCATTCGTAATATCACGAATAATAATTATTATTTTTCTACATTACATATTCAATGAATTTTAATGGAGCAACCACGATAATAAGAATCTCATTTATTCGACGAAAAATTTGACGGAATATTATCAAAAAAAAAAAAAAAAAAAAAAAAAAAAAAAAAAAAAAATTCCTTCGTCGTTATGATATTTCCTTTTTTTTTTTTTTTTTTTTTTCACAATTATGAATCGTCTTTAATCTATCGAATAAGAAATTGCACGAAAGAAACTTTGGGCACTACTTCGTAGATGATACGTACGAGAAGTAAAAAATACAAAAAGGAAAAAAAAAAAAAAGAAGAAGAAAAAAAGAAAAAGAGACAAAAAAGAGGAAAGAAAAAATAAAAAAAAAGGGGAAAAAAAATGGAGAAGTAAAACGAAGTTGAGCAATAGGTTCGTAAGTATTCGCATAAGATCGTTACGCGAACGAAATAATCGTCGATCTTACGTAGGTATCTTCTACCCAGTCCGTCTCTTCGTTCCAATCGTCACTTCGTCTTTGTCATTATTATTCGAAGGTGGAAAACATGTACATAAGGACGTACACAGAAACACGTAGAACTTTAGCAAGGATGCCGAGCAGGGTTCTTTCGATGTGGGTGCGCCTTTCACGTGTGGTAAGGACGTTCGCTCGCTCGAGCCATTCCGCAAGGAGGCGAGGAGAGAAAACGACGGTAGATCGGCGCGCTTTCAGAGACCGTATGAGTAAGAGAGAGAGAGAGAGAGAGAGAGAGAGAGACAGAGAGAGAGAGAGAGAGAGAGAGAGAGAAAGGGGGGGAGAAAGAGAAAGAGAAAGAGAGATAGGGGGAGGTGGTAGTCGGAGAGAGGGAGAAAGGTACGCGGCATGGGAAAAGGACGAGTGAGAGAGAGAGAGAGAGATAGTTGGAAAGACGGAGAGAGTGATCGGATGGAATCGTATTGGTAGCAAGTCTCCTCCCGGTGTGTCGGTGATAGTACAGAGGTTTCTCTAGTAGTGGTAATAGTATTAGTTGTGTAGTAGTAGTATAGCAGTAGGGTGTACCTTACTCCGGTGAGCGGAGGCCGCTGTCAGTTCTCCCGAGACCATAGGCTCGAGCCATCGCGAGATCTCCCTCTGCTGACGATATCACCTCTTCTTGGCGATCCGTAGCAAAGCGGCTCGTCAAGACACACCACTGTGTCTCGTCCTCGCTTCGTCTCCTCTGATTCCTCCTCCTTCACCTCCTCAATCCTCATCCTCATCCTCATCCTTATCCTTATCCTTCTCCTTCTCCTCTTCCTCCTCCTTCTCCTTTTCCTTTTCCTCCTCCATCTCCTCCTCCTCCTCCCTCGTCTTCCTTTTTCCCCATTCCTTCTTACACATCTTCCTTCTTTAAACGAAACACCCGCTCGTCATTCGAGTCGCGTGAGTGGGCGGTGTGCGGGGACAGTTAGTTCTTTTTTCCCTTTTTTTTTTTTGTTGTTGTTGTTTGTTTCTTTTTTTCCTTTTTTTTTTATTCTTCTTTCTCTCTCTCTCTCTCTCTTTCTCTGTCTCTCTCTTTCCTTCTCTTTTTCTTTTTCTTTTCTTTTTTTCTGTTTTCTTTCTTTTTTTTTTTTTTTTCATGAACCTTCGAACTTTCGCAGGAAGAACTTGAACACAGAAAAAATTATATATATGTATATATATATGCGTTACATGTATTTGTACATGTATTAATACATGCATACATATATACATACATATGTACATACATACATACGTACATATATATATATATATATATATATATATATATACATATCGTCGTCGTTCAAAGTGGAACTAGACTCGCGATAGTGACAGTGAGATCGCCGAAAATTATCAGTGAGGAAGTGTCAAGTGTTGAGAAAGTTGCTACTACTACTAACTGCTACTAGTACTACTACTACTACTACTACTACTATTACTACTATTATTATTATTATTATTATTGCTCCTATATTACTACCTACACATCTACCTACCTATCTACCTTACTTCGTTCTCTCCGCTCCTACCTGTCGGTCAAGGCTGAACCGTCTGAACCGGAGTCGTAATAAGGTAGGTCCATTTTTCATAGCTTCACTTTCTTGTACGTAAGTTATCTGTAAGGATACAATGTATTCATTACGTTTGGTCAAGGACAATGGCGCTTCTTATTTATGCATAGGTATCTACGGTTTACTGATTACTTATGATCGAACGAATACTTAATTGTATATCTACGATCGATACGAGGATTTCTTCGATCGATTGTGTAAATCGATCAATATCAATGATCAGTACGTGCCCGTTCACCTGTTCCTTTGCTACTGTATTTCTTTATTTAGACTGATTATTACAAACGCATTTATATATTAATATTATTATTATTATTATTATTATTTCATAATTAATAGTAAAAGAAGACTAACTAAGTAATTAGGGAGATTTGTTTGAAAATTTTTTTTTTTTATATACCTTTCGTTAAGCGACACATATATTATTTAACAAATCGTTCGTAATCATTCATTTATACGTATAATTAATTCGTATTATCGAAGGGATATGATTTAATTTTTCTTCATTTTCATCGACATTAGTTATTATATAATTTTATTCAACGTATTGAATTGATCAATAAATAATGTCGAAGTTTTTAATAAAATATATTATCATTGTTTATTTCGATACAAAATATAATACGGATGATGATTGGTAAATATGATGGTTAGTTAATTTAAAAAAAAAAAAAAAATATTACGATAGAGATCATAATTCGCGTTAAGTTTCTTGATGATGACGGAGCTGCGGTTGACATTAAAATTTTACTCTCTCTTTCTCTCAGCATGACGTCAACGTAAGAACGCGCGCCTACGTGTGAATGTGTGGGTGCGTTCAAGCCAACGAAGACCGACAATTTGTCAGTCTATTATTTATAGGATTAGAGACATTTAACTTGCGATTATGCGAATAAGACTCCGGCAAGCACAGGTGCAGCTTCGCTAATCCTTCTTCGTTTAGCACGCGATGCATCACTTTGTGGCAGGTCGTTTCGTGCTGCTACGTTCCAACCTCCATCATCCATTTTCTTATATTCTTATCTATTTTTCTAACTTAGTTATGCCTGTCGTATATTTTATTTTATAATTCTTTATCCTTTATTATATATTATTTTCTTTGTCATTCGTTATTATCATTTTTACGTGTACACGCTTATTTTATATTTTTGATATAAAATATATAAGAGAAACAATAAAAATTGTTTTTGCATTTTGAAAAACAAAATTTTTCTTTTTTTTAAATTTACAACATATTTCACATTATGATCGAAGAGAGATAGAGAGAGAGAGAGAGAGAGAGAAAGAGAGAGAGGGAGACATTATAGATATTTTAATGTTACTTCTTATAAAATTTTAATTCCAAATTTTACCGGTAAAAATTATTTCATCGTTGAAATTATAATGATGGAATAAAGTGTAATAATCGTTCGAGAAATATAATCTTTAACAATCACAATGTTTCGCGGAATTTTTAAAATTATAGTATTAGAAATAACGCATTCTCTTTATTACATTATGTTTACATACTTAGATATCCGCAAGAGACAGTGATGAAACGGACGGTAATTAACCGGGATAATGGATCGCTTCGCGCTTGTCATCTCGGTGAACTAGTGTCACGGTGAATACGATAATTGCGATATTACGTCTTACGTTTAAATAAATAGCCAAGTAATTTATTTCTCGTGTTGGTACGATGACGCTTTTATAGTAACTCGTCAGCTTTTGTAGAATTATAGAAAACGACTATAAACATAGATCATTGGAGTTGGTACGTTCGTTAATCCAACAAGAAACATTTATACCAAATAATGGAAATAATTGGATAAATAATTTGGAACAGTGTGTTGTCATGGAAAAATATTTTTTTATTTATTATTTTTTTTTTTTTTTTTTAATAAAAAACAAATAGCCAATGAGTTTGTGATCATTAGTAAATGTACGATCGAATTAATAATTTATTTATTGATTCATTATTTTTCAATTGACGATTTAAGAATGAAATCTTTTTTTTTTTTTTTCGAAATAATTTATATTCCTTCTCCTCCTTCCTCCACGTTAGATAAAGAAAATATCCGTAGATGTTTCGTGATCGTGTACGATTGGATTGTTCTCGATGGTCGGTGCACAAAGAAGACGACGAACGGGAATGACCTAGGAATCGAAGCATCGAAAAACTATTGCGTTGTGACACGTAGAGTGTTTAGTCGTTGAAACCAGCTTTACTGGTTTAACGTAGCAATGCCACGTTTAAGGGAAACTAGTTCGTCCGTTCTAATCGTATTTTCTAATCCTTCCGTATTCCATCGATAGACAATATATCTCTGCTTTAACGGCTTCTCTCGGATGGCGAAAAAAAAAAAAAGAAAAAAAGCAAAAAAAAAAAGAAAAAAAAGAAGAAAAAAAGAAGAAAGAAGAAAAAAAAAAGAAAAAGAAAACAAATAAATTTATTAAAATAATGAAAAATATTCGATCGATCGATCGATTAATTTTTAAATAGTTCATATAAAACTTTAGATCTATAAAATTAGTCATGAATATAAATGAGTCTGATTTAAAGGAATAAATCGATTTAAGAGAAAAAAAAAAAAAAAAAGAAAAAAAAAATTCCTCCTTTTAGAATGAGTATTCGTTCGATGAAATATTCCAAGAAGAACAAAGTTACTCTCGCTTTCGACAGAGAAACCGAGAGGAGCTTGGAACGATCGCGATAGCGTGCCTTCGTCCGCGAAAGACGAGGATGACAACGAAGAATCGCGAGGAGCTTTCTCGGTCGAGCGAGCAAACGTACCGACAAAGTTGCGCTACAGGGCTCGCCGTTGACCGTGGTCGTTACACAGCCGCTAATGCTTTAGTATTCTCGCAAAAAGCAATGACGCGTTCTAATTGCTCGACATTCTTGCTGCGAATGTTGTTCCCCACGAATGTTACGTCATTCTTATTCGTCATATTTCAAGTCAAGCATTAACGAAACTCTAACTACGTCTACGTTGGAAAGACAGAAAAATTTATTTACGTTCGATAGGATATAATTTAAAAAAAAAAAAAAAAAAATTTCATCAACGATAAATCCTTTTTCTTTTCCTTAATTAATTAAAGTAATAAAATAACGATGTAACTTCGATTGTCGTGTGAAATTATTAAATAATTTTGTATATTTTCGAACGTATTACTCGATTAGAAATATTCTCTATCTATTCTATTTCTTCGACGATTAAAGTAAATGAAAGGAGATGAGAAAAATATAGAGATAAGAAAAGGAAGAAAAAAAAAAAAAGAAAAGAAGAGAGGAAGAAAGAAAGGAAGAAAGGAAAAAAAGAAAAGAAACGAATGAAATTCTATCTTGACGTTTCATGATAAAGAATAAAATCTATAATACGTTTTGAGTATCAAAAGTTAACTAGATTCGTAGCGGGGGCGGTTTGGTGATTATCTGAGAAAGGAGAACTGGAATCCGATAAAGTTAATCTCCGATCTCGAAGACGGCTGTTTCGCCGACTGGCGTGAGCATCACGATCTGAAAATCCCGTCACATCGTCAAGTGGTTTCCAGGAAACATCGGATTCCTCTGGCTTAATGCGAACCTGTTCGCTCGAAACGGCCGTCCTACGCCGAACAATAGGTGTAGGCATAGGCGTGGGTGATGTGCGGAGGTATGTATATGTATGTATATATATATGTATATATATATATATATATACGAAGGAGATCTGGCCTTATACGATCCGGCAAAGAGATAAGGTTGGGATACATTTACGTATACAGGGTGAACCGTATAACTTATAGAAGTATCTTTGAAAAATTTTATTAAATTTCTATTTGAAAATAAAAGTGAGCAAAAGACAAAGAATATATAAATATATGATTATGCATATGCATGTATATTAAAATTGATTAATAAAAGGTCTATGTTTTTGAATTGCATGAAATATGAAAGAAAAATTTTTTTCTTATATTATATATCAAACGTTAAGAATATTGTATAAAACTTACTTTCAATGGATTATTTTTAAAAAGGTTCACCCTGTATAGAACGGTCACGTATATGTCGAACGAAGCCCGTCGAGGAAGGTCTTTTACCACGGGGAAAGAATATATATATATATGTACCAGAGAGATCGTTTCATATTTTACAATTCGCGTCCGAATCAATGCTGCCGTATATTCCATAGGACGGCGGTGTCGGCACGAGGCATGATATTTAATATTTCATGCGTCCGACCTGTCGCCCTTACCACAAACATAGTAGTATCTCTCGAATCTCTTGCGATTCGCGATGCACGTCGGTTAGTTTAAGCGTTAAATATCTAACAATTTTCAACGATCACCCCCGATCTCCCCGTTATATCGTACTCGAATAATCAGAAATTATATTTCATTTGTATTTTTAGAATATATTTTCTTCTTTTTTCTTCTTCCTCTTTTTCTTTTTCTTTTTTTTTTTTTTTTTTAATTTCACGATTCACTACGAAATCGATTTTTCTCATCGAAATTATAAACGTTATGTCATACATTTTTATGGGCGGGGAGGGAACGGGGGTAAAAAAGAAAAAACCAGAAAAAAAAGAATTATTAATTCGTTCCGTATATCTACATTAAAAAAAAAAAAAAAAAAAAAAAAAAAAGAAAAAAAAAAAAACACACACACAGAAAGCATGAATTTTTCAATAGTACGAATAAGTTAGTCATTCGATCCGACGAATTTCTCCCCTCAGATAAAATCGAATATTCGATCCACGAGGATGTTGAAGATCTTCCGTTGGGATAGACTCCTCAGCAACGTGCCGAGCGTGGAATTTAAACTCGTAATTTACCGTCGTGTTATCCTGATTTTACAACCTGACGGAAGGTACCACCTTGAAAAGGATGCTCTTGGAGCGGCTTTACGTAGGAAAACTGGGTGCCCGCGTACATGCATACATACATACATACATACATACATACATACATACATACATACATATACATAGATACATACATACATACATACTTGCTACGTTGGAGAACGAGGATACACGTAGTGGATTGGCACGAAAGAAGAGACGAAAGAGGGTAAGGATTAACAGGTTGCAGGCCGAGTTAGAGAGAGAAAGAGAGAGATAAAGAAAAAGAGAGAGTGAGATAGAGGGAGCGAGACACGTAATTACGTTCGTTACGTCGCGTTACGTACGTTTACTCTGCCGAGCTTGGGATACTTCGCTCGGGGAAGTCGTGCTGGATCGAGAAAGAGTAGGATGAGGAGGAGGAAAAAGACGAATGGGGGAAGAACGAAGAAGAAAAGCCGCCGTAGAAAATCTTTCGTGGACGAGAAGAAAAGAAGGAAGCAAAGAGAGAAAGAGATAGATAGATAGAGTGAGAGAGAGAGAGAGAGAGAAAGAGGGAGAAAAAAGATAGATAGAGAAAAAGAGAGAGAGAGAGAGAGAGAGAGAGAGAGAGAGAAAGAGAGTAACATGGCTAGCCGGTCTTTGCCGCGTTCTTCAGGAATTTTTACGACTACTTCCATTTTCTCCTTCTCCCTCTTCTCTCTGTCTCCGTCCTTCTCTTAGGTGCCTTGTAGCTTAGGAATAGGAGGTCGGAATAGAAGGGTTGGCCGCTTAGGGCGAACCTAAGCGATAACGTTTGTGCCAGGGAGAGCACCGGCCCACTTGTGCCTTTACTACTTTCACGTTTAAGCGGCTATTAGTGGTGATTCTCGCGACGGCAGACTCGCCTTCTCTTACATCCCTCCTATGATTCTTATTTTTTTTTTTCTTTCTTTCTTTCTTTCTTTTCCTTTCATTCCTTTTGCGCGCGTCTCTCTCTCTCTCTCTCTCTCTCTCTCTCTCTCTCTGTGTGCGCGCGCGCGTGCGTGTGTCTTTTTTTTTTGTTCATTTCTTTTTTATCTTTATCCTTTTTCTATTTCCTTTTCTTTTTCTTTTCCTTTTTTATTTATTTTCTTTTTTCTTTTTGTTTTATTTATTTCTTTTTTCTACGTTCCCTCTTATAAAAGACTTACCGCTCGAGTCTTTGTTCGCACGTCGATCCAGTGCAAATATGTGCCGCTTTTAATTTAACAGCCAACCACAAATTCTCCTCCTACCTATTAGTCTAATGATGTAGCCGAGTGTAGGACGAGCAAAGGGCCCGACCTAGACGACTCTTTGGCGAAAATACGAAATTTCATTCTTGCTTTCTCTCTCTCTCTCTCTCTCTCTCTCTCTCTCTTTTTCTATTCGTTTTTTGTTCTTCATTGCAGATAATTTCAATTTCTTGGTTATCGTTTAATATCAATCGTAATATTTTTCATATTTATAGTTTATTTATGAATAGAATATCAATGAAAATTATGTTAACGATAAGGATTAACGTATGATTGTTAATGAAAATTTTTATACGTTAAATATCCTTTAATTTATCTTAATTTAACGTGTCCCTTTTTATATCATGTTTACGCGTTACCAAAAACGTAACGTAGTCTTCTCTTACTCTTGTTCTTCTACAAGAGACAGGTTTCTTTTGTAATACGTTCGCGTGCCTTGGAACGGTGATTTAGAGAACGGGCACCATGAATCGTGAATTCGACTGTGTGTAAGGTAAAATGCCGCGGCGCAACGTGCCGAGGAACGTGGTTTATAAAATATGGGACACACGCGCGTCGCCGCGACAATGGCCAAATTTCGCATGCCACTCTCGGATGAGCAACGTTGATTCGTGTACGAGGCGTGGTCCCTTCTTTTTATTTTATCATTTCTTTTTTCCACGTTGTTGCTTTTTTTTCTTCTCTCTTTCTTTTTCTTTTTCTTTCCTTTTCGTTTTTTTATTATTTTTCTTTTTCTTTTTTTTTTTCTTTTTCTTTTTCATAGCAGAGGATCCTGAATTTTAAGAAACGCGTGCTGGGCTTAATATTGATAGAAAGGAAAAAATTTCTTGAGAAGTACGTGTCTTCCTTTTCGAAATATTCATGTGTATGCATGTACATATATATATATATATATATATGTACGTATGTATGTATAGATTATATCGTTATCACAGAGTTTCTCTGAACGTTGACGTTAATCGACATTAATTTAGTGGGAAGGGTTGACCCAGATGAATACCGGCACTTAGAAACAACCAATTACCAACAAGAACGCGTTTCCTTCGGTGGTAAGAAGTAGGTAAAAGAAGAAAACGTAAGATCCTTCTTATCATTAAAGGAACATTGCAGTTTTTGTCGATATCTTGATGTGTAGACGTCTACAATCTGAAGAAGTCAATTACAGGGGTTATGGATAACGCCGGAGAGTAAGAATATTTGCTTAGGAAATATTTTTATAGCATTCCTAATGTTTACATATGTATAATGTTCATAAATCTATGTATATATGTATATATGTATAAAAAAGAAACCTATTGTTGAATATTTTTATAGTCGTTGAATATATTTCTTAAAGAAAATGAACTCGATACGAAGTTTGTTATAAATGAATGAACGATGAAGAATATTAACGTGGTATTGGTAAAACGCGAGCGCCATCGCTAATTTGTGTGGTCGGTATCGTTTTTTCGGTGTGGGTGTAACCGCAACGAACACCGTGAACAGGCAATTCCAATGCTTCTCAGAAAGAGGAAGGTGGTCTCTTAAGAAAACGCGATACGTGACGCTCAACGCTCCATTTTTCTCGCCTCTCTTTTTCTCCTCTAATTGCATCGCCGATCGCCGCTCGCCGCTCCCAACAATGTTATATGCTGAATCAAAAAGCACGAATCATCCGCCGACTCGTCCTTCTGTCCTTCCTTTGGTCTCTCTTCCATTTTTGCTTCCGTAGAAAATTGAGAAACACGGTCGTCGAAGGATCTCTACTGCTTTTTATACCGCGTGCCAATGTTGCTACGAAAAATCTTCGACGTTCGCCAAATGCAGTTTCTGTTGCAATGTTGGGAACTTGGAAAAAGTAGATTATTGTATATAGAATGTATATACGTACACGCACAAGCATATATATATATATATACTTATAGATATATATGTATATTTAGATCTTTTTCGAACGGATTAATGTATCACAAATTTTTCGATTCGAATGAATATAATAATATTGTCAAGATAGACTATAATTCTTGAATTGTCGAGCTAGATAATTCGTGCGTTATTAACGGCTACTTATTTTTTGATAAAGTCGAACGAATGAGGAAAACGAGGATATCGGGAAGAATGTAATAACGATCGCTGTAGGATTTCTGTGCAGCGAAATCGATCCACCGACAAAAAAACATCATCTCTCTCTTTCTCTCTCGGTCCCTCTCTCTCGCTCTTTCGACTTTGCATCGCAGTTGGATTTTTTGCCAAAACCACTGCGTCGATATCGGTGGTGTAACTTTGTGGTCACGCTCGATTTCGTTGGGATCGATCGAAGTCTTTCTTTGTGTTGTCCGGTGATGCCCTCCTCGTCAGAAGAGAAGAGGATCCCTTTACCCCTTTTTCTCAGCCCTCTCCATTAGCTTTACCTCTAGCACCCCTCTATTCTCAGGGATACGAAGGATGCTACCACCGAGTAGCAGACCGATTCGCCGCAGGCTCATGATTTTGCATGCACCTTCGGATCGGCTAGCAATTATGTATCGTCGAGCCAATCGCCTTGCGGCAACCTAATTGGTTTTACGCGCGAGCGCCGGCAGCCTCTCTTTCTTCGCAATGATCGATCGAATCGCAACATTACTATGGGGACACGGAAGCGATCCTTGTTTATTTCGTTCCTCGTTTCTATTCGTATTCTCTATCTCTTTGTGTTTCGTAGATGTATGTGTGTGTGTGTGTATGCTCCTCTCTCTCTCTCTCTCTCTCTCTCTCTCTCTCTCTCTCTTTCATTTTTTTTTCTTTTCTTTCTTTCTTTTTACGATAAGATAAGCGATATGTTTTTTAATCATTTTTCTTTTCGAACAATAAGAACTTCAACGACGTGATTGTAATGGATACTCTTATAATTAGTGTGATAGGAGTGGTTTAATAAGTACTAATGAATATTTCTACGTATATATATATATATGTATGTATATTGTTAGCAGTTATGTTTGGTGTTGATTCAGTCACTAATAATCGTATATATGACATGTAACATGCTTTATACATTTACATTAGCATTCGATCGTCAACGATTATCATCGTTTGGCCATTGACTCTAGAAACTTATAAGACTTATGTCTAGTCCGAAATGTCAGGGCCGTTTGCCTGCAAAAAGGAAGATAGATACATAGATGAATAGAGAGAGAGAAAGAGAGAGTGAATGAAAAAGAAAAAGAGAGAGTGAAGGAAATCGATGTTATATATCTTATAACAATAAACATCAAGTACGTGTCTATGGTTGGATTAAGAAATAACTATCAACCAGTGGTTACGTCGTCCTGGCACGCACCAGACGTCATCGCTTTGCTTGTAACGTGCTACGAGGAAAGAAAATTGCCGGGGCTCCGAGATCGAAAAAGAAAAAGATAGAAGTGATCGAATTTGCGGCTTCTCGCGTGAGTGAAACGTTTCTCTTTCGTTTGTTTCCAACGAAAATAAGGTAATCGTTTGTGAATTCGTCACGCACACCTTTCACCGTCGATAGAATTCACGAAGTCTCTATTATTTTTCGATATCTTGTGGTGTCGGTATGTAAATAAGACGAGCCATTGATTTTTTTTCTTTTTTCCTTTTATTTTTTTTCTTTTTCTTTTTATTTATTTATTTATCGATGGTCAACTATTTTAACCCGAAATCGTGATTTAGAATTCAATTCATTTATATATATATATATATATATATATATATATATATATATATATATATATATATTGATTAGCGTTAACGATTAAAAGACAAAATATTTATATATGTTTTCTCTTATTTCAAAGATCAATTTGTTAATAATGAATTATCATCCGTCATTCGTGATAAGATTTTTGTGTTTTTTTTTTTTTTCTTTTTTTTTTCAAAATGTAAGAAAGAACGTGTGTAAGACGAAGAGAGGAAGAGTAAACAGAAAAAAAGAGTAAGAGTTTGAGAAGGATGTGAACGAGTTAACAAACTTTTTCTAACGTCTGACATACATACATACATACATACATACATACATACATGCATACATACAGACATGCAAATTTGTAGAAATTTGTTGCAATGATTGTCGCTTATTAAATTAAGAATGTGATTCGTGATGAGATATTTCGTAGATAGGAAGATAGAATGACAAATCAAAACTTTTGGATGGAAGAGTTAAATAGGAGAGAGTAAAATGGATGGGTAAAGATGCAGACAAGGGAGCTACTTTCTACGGGACATTTTCTTGGGATTCTTTCTTGCGTCTTACAAGACTAAGGCGGCGGTCATCTTCTTCTTGGTATATTCCCTTTTCATCCGGCGTTGCCGAGAAAGGGCCGACGACGTGTAAACGCGTTGTAAGAAGCTGCTAAGCCGCTTCGAGAGAGTCGGCCTTGCATCTCTCTCTCTCTCTCTCTCTCTCTCACTCTCTTTCTCTTTCTCTCTGTCTCTCTTACTCGAAGAAGAAGAAGAAGAAGATGAAGAAGAGGAAGAAGAAGAATAAGAAAAATAAGAAGAAGAGGAGGAAGAAGAAGAAGAAGAAGAAGAAGGTGTGTACAATCGATCGCTAGCTAGTAGAGAGGGAGAGAGAGAGAGAGAGAGAGAGAGAGAGAGAGAGAGAGAGAAAGGAAGAAGAGTAAGCGGCAAGGAGAAAAAAGGGGGTTGAGAGGAGAGGAAAGAAAGGCGTCGAAGCAGGGCAAAAAGTTGCTGCATACGCGAATGCCGACGATCGGTGTGGTCACGATTGCTTTGCGCTCCCCTTTTTCATCTACCCGTAACGAATTTACACCTCACTCTCACTATCATTCTCTCTCTTTCTATCTCTCTCTCTCTCTCTTTCCTTCTCTCTTTCTGTATATCTCTATCTTTTTCTGCATACTCTTCCTTGGTATTATCTAAGTAGTTAATAATTTCGACAAACGACATCGTTCATAGATCGTAAATATGTACTTAACTTTTACGTACGAGATTATTACGATTACAATCTAATCAAATCTTATCGATAAAATCGAATAACTTGAAATCATTATTTTCATGATTAAGATTCAATGTATTATAAAATTATTTTTAGTTTTATGTATATATATATATATATATGTATATATAGATAAGATCGTGCTTATGTATTTATAGTAAATATGTATTTTATATATTGCGATATAAAATTGTTATTAGGTGAGCAATTCAATAAAAATTATTAGCAATATTTCTGAGTATCGGCGAATGGATGTTAATCATAAGATGATCATGTCGTTTTGCTTCTTTCCTCACGATAATCACATTGCGACAAAGACAATTCTTCTTTTCTCTCTCCCTCTCTCTCTCTCTCTCTCTCTCTCTCTCTCTCTTTGTCTGTTTTAAAAAAAAAGAAAAAGAAAGTCTCTTTCTCTCGAATCGGCGTATGCGAAAAAATTGTACGAAAGAAACGCTAATGCCAGCGAGGCATCTCGGAGGATTCCAAGAGGAGTGTCTAGCGGACACACAGAGTAGTAAGCTTTACGAAACTGGTATATCATCACGACATTCTTTCCGCACCAACGATAAACGTAAATTTCTTCTACTTTTTTATGCTCAACGGACGTTTAAAATCCACTTTAGCTACCATCGCGTCTCTCCACAATGGGACCACCCGGCAACGTTTACCGTCCAGCGAGATAAAGAAGAACGCTCGTGACCTTAGAGTAAGATCGATATTAAAGCTCGACATTAAATTTCAAAGGAAGTACTTTATAGTATAGCTAGTCTCATTTTATCGTATGATTCTCGATGTCATTAGTAATTAGTACCTTTATTATTTTCTATTCGCATTTAATCGTATCGAAAGATCAATTTAGATCAAGGAGATCGATTAATTTCTTTTCTTCTTCTTCTTCTTCTTCTTCTTTGTTTTTTTTTTTGTTTCGTTTCTTTCCTTTTTTTTTTTTTTTTTTTTTTTTTTCTAATCCTCGTTACACATCACTACTTCGACATAGATATTTTTCAAATTTTCAATGAATTATATCAAAAGAGAATTTCAATCTACGTAACGTTTAATATTAGTATTATATACAGTATCGATTTGTGGGAATGGATTCGATAGACGGTAAATCAAGTTATATCTCTCACGAATTTTCCATCGATGATGAATCGACTTTGAATTACGAATCCCACGATATGGTGGTATTACTTTACGAGCGATCCCACTTAGAAATTGTAATCCGACGTATGAACGGCAGCCGTGCTTGTTCGAAAGACAGCATTCATCTCTAAGAGTCGATCGATCGGTTGGTCGGTCGGTCGGTCGGTCGGTCGGTCGGTTGGTCGATCGGTCGGTTGGTTGGTTGGTTGGTTGGTTGGTTGGTTGGTTGGTTGGTTGGTTGGTTGGTTGGTTGGTTATTGTGTTGGTCGGTCGGATGGTCGGTCGTACGGATCGATCGATAGATCGATCGATAGATCGATCGATGGAGGAAACGAGAAGGAGAAGCGTGCGAGAGTGCGCGAAAGTAAACGCCTTGTGTTTCTGCGTTTCCGGCGATGATTAACGAGCCGCATCGCCGCAGAGTATACGGCTTTTAATTTGTCTACGTCACTTTTTACAAACTCTTCGATATCTCATTTTTCAATTTGACTGACTTACGCTGATTGGCGTCGGAACCTTCCAATTATCGTCGTCCGCCAATGATGGCGCGCATGGTGAAAAGAGCCCTCGGAGCTACGCACAATCAGGCTATATTTTCCCAGAAGAGAAAGAGGGAGGATGAGTGGGAGGTGGAGAAAGAGGAAGAAACGTAGAGAGCTGTGAGCGAGGGGTAGGGGGAGGAGATAACGTGTTTTTAATGCATCGTAGTCGGCAATCTAGTCGTCACCAAAGTTCAAACAATTCTTTTTCCATTTGACAGTTAATCAGTACGACGTTCCAAGATATTATATTTATTTCAATAAATTTTATTAAAGCTAGGTACATTTAAATAATTATCTTTATACTCTTGGATTTTGTATTTTTCTATTTGTATGTGAATTGTATGCAATTACGTCATACGTGTGATTCACTTATTAAGTGAATTGAATCAGTACGATTCCAATGAACCTTTCTTCTCTCTCTCTCTCTCTCTCCCTATATATATCTATCTATCTATCTATCTATCTATCTATCTATCTCTCTCCTTTTCTCTTATCGATTTTTCGTTTCTTCTTATAGCTTTATTTTCCGATTATAATGCGCGTTTAATTATCCGCATCGTCTCTGGCTTAATGAAGGGTATCAATCTTCCTTGTACGGCATTCGTCTCAATTCCGCGTTCCCTCCGATCTCTCGGAGCGCTGTACTCGCTCTCCATTCATCTCACTCTCTCTCTCTCTCTCTCTCTCTCTCTCTCTCACTCTCCTTTTCCTTCTCTCTCTCTCTCTCTCTCTCTCTGTCTCTCTCTCTAACTCTATCTCTATCTCTTTCTTTCTATCTTTCTTTCTTTCCTTCTCTCTTTACAGTATCTCCGTCCCACGTAGAGAAGAGAGCGAGGCTTGCCTTGTGATTTCGATCGCTCCGTTCGGAGAAGTCATTCATAAGTGATCGCTCCTGTCGGAACTTCCTGCTTGTAAGCTCGCGTACGATCGATAAAAGCTATCTAACGAGGACTTCTTTAAAGACGTCTTTGCTTCTCCAAGCTTCAAGATAGTCTTTATGTTTTGTCGATTCGTTAGCTAAAATTTTATACGCATCTTTCTATATACACACACATACACACACACACATACACACACACATATACACATACACAGGCGCGCGCGCATATATATATATATATTTATTTATTATAGGCGTATATTATCTGTTAATTCATAGGAATATCATTGGTACATATATAGATATATTATATAGTAGTAATTTATAGGTATATTACATAAGTAAGCTTGAATCATTTTATTAAGTTATTTTCTTTTATAATATTAAATTATAAATATGCAAAGTGGAAATTTTATGTGTTTCAAAAAGTAAAGGATATAAAAATAAATTATTTGATATTTTATTATCGATAAAATATATTGATAAATTTATTGAGGTGTATTCGAGTAGGAAAAGGAATGAAAGAACGAGTAGGAAAAGAATGAAAATAAAATTAAAAAAAATAAAAAAAAATAAAAAAAAAAGAAAAAAAAAGAAAAAAGAAAAAAAAGAAGAAATGATAAGGACTTTTTACGAACAATTGTTCAAGAATCATATGTATAATTCTCATTTGGAATATTGAAACAGCTCGTAAATTGGTACTCGTATTTACAAGTATTTTAACAATCCGACGATAAGTCGGCTTTCTTACGGTAAGGCGGATTCCAGTTGGCGGGAGCGATTGGACGATCGAAGAAGCCCGAGGATCTCTCAATTACGTTTCTCAACGAGTGTGCGTGAGGGAGAGAGTGAGAGAGAGATAGTAAGAGGGAAAAAGAGAAAGATAAAGAAAAAGAGAATGAGAGAGAATGAAAGAGAGAGAGAGAGAGAGAGAGAGAGGGAGAGGGAGAGAGGGAGAAAGAGAAAGAGGAGAAAAGAGGCGCGCGAGACGAACGCGTGTCGGTATCTACCTGCAAAATCGAGCCGGTTAACCTTCGACGGCGCGTTTTCGCAAGTGGTAGATGCGCGTGGGTCTCTCGCGCTCTTCGTGTCGCTATTGCGGATATGTACGATCAAGGGAAAAAGAGAAAAATAAAGAAAGAGAGAGAGAAAGAGAAAGAGAGAGAGAGAGAGAGAGAGAGAGAGAGAAAGAGACAAGTTTTATTGTACCTACAAAAGTTTAAGGGCAAATAATTTAAGCGTAGAAAAAAGAAAATAATAAAAAAAGAAAGGAAAAGAAAAGAAAAAAGAGAAAAAAAAAAAAAGGATAAACGACAAAACGTATAATTTCATATTTTCAAAGGAGACTTAAAAATATTTACGATAAATAGAATTCAATGAGAATGAATGTTCGTGTATACGTATAACGTAATAAATATCTAATAAGTATATCGATTGTAATAAATATTAAATAAAAATATTAATTGTAATAAATGATAAAACGAAGAAAATTAATAGAATATTTTCAATTATTTATTTTGTTCATTTATATCTATCTATCTATTTATCTATATATCTATTAGGCGGAACGGAAAGTAATGTCGCTTTCTTAAATTAAATTCAAACGAATAAATTTGTTAACACGTTTTTATTTTTAATCACAATCAAATATCGACATGCGTAGAAACGACATTACTCTCCGATTCCCATAATATTTTATTTTAATTTTTTTCCTTCGAAAAAATCGTGTGAGAGGACGTTCGATATCTTGCATTTAAGTTACTTAAAAGAGAGACCGACGAAAGTGTCCAACTACGACAACGATCTTTCCTCGATCTTTTTTCTCGTAGTAACGCATTTACGTTATTCCATGTCCGGCTACGTTCTATACTGCAATTTTATTCCATAACGATGTCCTTGCACACCTTCCCACATGGAGAAGATGTTTTATAATGGCGCGTAGCTCGGCCGTTACGCTTTCCCCTACGTCGTCGTACGTTGGTTCGTTCTCGTCTTCCAACGTCTCTCATCCTTTTTCATGGACCGAAGAATCCTCTCTTCTCATGAGAATCACCATCGACGAGTAACCGAGAACTTTCCGACGTTATTACTCGTTCTATCTCTTTTTCTTTCTTTCTTTCTTTCTTTCTTTCTTTTTCTTCCTGTTTTTTCTTCTTCTTCTTTTTTTTTTTTTTTTTTTTTTTTTTCTTACAACACTTGGATCTGCGACTTTCAAACGAGTATACGCGTTAAGATATCAGGAGATTGCCAATAAAACGTTACAGATCCTTATTGTTAGAGATCGTATCGATGATTCGATTTATACATAGACATTACGTAGTTTATGTAGTCTATATATACTTTATTATAAAAGAAAAGAAAATAAAAATTATCGACACGTAATTCTTCTATATACATACATAAATATATTTATTTATAGAAATTATTTATTTACATAGAT
>NC_062188.1:16548895-16566395 GCF_912470025.1 Vespa velutina | reverse complement strand
TAATGAGTCAATACGTCAAGAGAGAAAGTTGCCATTTCGCGGGAATATAAGAGCTTACTTTTCGATTGATCAACAAGTCGTTATTCGAGACGATCGATGAAATAAATTATGGAGACCAATGAAGGAAAGAAAGAAAGAAACAAACAAATAAATAAACGAATTAACAAGGAAAAAAAAAAGAATAGAGAAAGAAAGAAAGAAAGAAAGAAAGAAAGAAAGATTTGATATTTAGACGTATCAAAGACAGAAAGAAGACTGGACATTGACTTCTGCCATTTACGAGCTCGAAAGTTCATTCGTGTTTCTTCTTATTACATCCAAGTAAGTCTCCATCGCGACGAGGATGTTCGATGCGAAATATCCGGCCATTCTTTCATTTACCGAAGGTAACGACGATCATTTGCATAACGATCTTTAATGACGTGTCATCGCGATAAAAAGACGATACCATATCCATAATTAGTAACAATGATTCGTGATGACTCCGAGCGTTCATATATTTTCAAAAATTTCGACACACGCTTTATACAATCATCGAGTTTAAATAATTTGAAATTAAAATATGTATATATATATATATATGCATATAGAAAGTATAAGAAAAAAAAAATTAGTTTATGGACTACTTTGTATTAGGTTGGAAACTATGAAACGGGCGTTTTTGTTTAGTTATTTACTTTCATTCAACGCCCGTTTCATAGTTTCCAACCTAATAAATGATATGCAAGAGAGAGAGAGAGAGAGAGAAAATAAATAGTCAAAGTTTATAAATGAATTTTTAACAACAATCGATTTCGTATTAATATTTTATACGATTTTAAGTGCGTTACGTATAAATGTAATGAGCTCTCGAAAGACGATAGTTTCGAGAGATCGAAGGAGTATTTCTCTTTAGAGTGGTCGCACCTTCGAGGAAGAAATCGTTATGTAATCTATCGACACGCGGGACTCGTTTCAGGTCTAGAAATCTTCGTCCATTAGAAGATTCAACTTTCTTTCTTACGATCTTATTCCGCATTCATTCGATGATCTTGAGCAACGATCGATCGATCTATCGATTGATCATCGCGAGTTTGGAATCTTAACAATTTTACAAATACGGAAGACGATATAACGCGGAATTTCTATTTCGCGAAACTATAATAATAATAATAATAATAATAATAATAATAATAATATAATGAGAATAGTGATTTATGGTCAAGATCTGATCTACTTCCTAGAAGATTTAGAAACGCGTGGAATTTTTCATACTTAAAATGGCCTTCCATTACACGTATTTCATGTATTATTCATTTTCATATTATTTTTATTGTTCGACAGTTTATATATTATTGTCAGGTGTCTATACTATTGTGAAACGTGCGATAAGACAATGTTAAAAAAAAAAAAAAAAATAAAAAAAAATCGATTTTACACTTAGAGTAAAATGTATTTGTGAATAACTAATTGTAATTTATGATTTATAAGATTGATCTACTTCCTAGAAAATTTAGAAACTCGTAGAATATTTTATCTTAGTATGGCCTCTCGTATTACAAATATTTCATGTATCATTCATTTTCGTATTATTTCTATCGTCCAACAGTTTATATTATATCGTAAGAAAATCTCATTGTGAGAGATACGATACAAACAATGTTAAAAAAAAAAAAAAAAATGTAATCAATTTTACAGATCGAATATGTCTTATGTAAATAAGAAATTATGATATTATAATTAAGATCTGATTTATTTCCTAGAAATAAATTTAAACATTTATCGTATTTTTCATACTTTAAAAAATGGCCTCTTGTATTACAATTATTACATGTGTCATACATTTTCATAATATTTTTTATTTACGTATTGTATATTATCTATTATATTTTAATAATTATTACGATACATACGATAAAAGAAATAATCAATTTTATTCGTAGAATATGTTTCGTATCGATAACATTGAACATAGATTGAAATAATTATATACGTTCGATCACGTATTTCTATCTTTGCTATGATTAATCGTATATAATATAAAATCGTTTTATTTCACGACAGATCGTCAATATGGAAGGACGTTCTGCAAATTGTCCTTGTGTGACAATACGACGGATGCCAGTAAAATACATACATATATGTATATCGAAGTGTCGTTTCTATTTAAACCGTTAGTAATACTTTTTCATAACGTATACACACACACACACACATACACATATGTACACACAAACATATATATATATATATATAAATATATATACATATATATGTGTATATAAAACGTTCGACGCGAATTGTCCTTTGTTGTCGTTTGAACTGAATGACAGCATCCTTCGTTTCTACAAATAGTTCCGAGTATGACCTTAATGGGTGCGGTTTCCGCAACATGGGAATAACCTCGACACTTGGCGTTGCATAGTTCTCTAAGAAAGACGTTTCAAAGATAGGACATATGGTTGTTGGTACATATCACGTGGGTGTAAAGGAATGAAAATAAGTGAAAAAAATATATCTGGTTATCGTGCATCCGATAAATATAATCAAATTTCATTCTAATGCGAATGCATCTGTCTCGACAATTAATCGAGAAAATATATTTTTATGATAATATAAATCTATAATATAATTACGTCGATCGTTCGTTCGAATTAATGCAGATATAATTAATGGTATATTCATTTTAATACATACTTAATATTTAACTTATTGTGGATTTTTGAAATATATAACGTAAATTGTATAAATAATATAGTATATATTTCTGAAATATGTAAATAAAATTTAGAATATTTATATTTTATAAATAATTAATTATTTATATATATATATATATATATATGAAAGGCATAAGAAGAATGGAACGAAACAAAACTAAAATATATCTATATATATATGTTTAGAGTAACAGGACTGTATTATATTCTAGTTTATTCATAGCATTTTCCTATTTTCTATGGTCCTGTTTTTAGAGCTTAGGATTCTTGACAGTTACCGTAGCGATAGCTCGTGTCGCGTGACGAAACCAGGACGAGCGTGGGTCGACTTCTCTGTGTATTAATTTACGTTTGCGGCGATACGTGGACGCATGAATATGGAAACATCACTCTCGGTGGATGCACGAATGTATATATACATACATACATATATATATATATGTATATATATATAATGTATATGTAAGAGCAAAGCTAAATGTAGGTATTTCTGCACTGGCTATATGCAACTCGCTGATAGAGACGTCATAAGTTCTAGCTAGTTTCCGTCATTCTTTTGCTTGAAAACAATTTTCCTTTAGTGATGGATATGAACGAACTTTGAATTTGAGTAATTCATTATATCAAACTCACTCATATATATATATATATATATATATATATATATATATATATTTTTTTTTTTTTTATTACAATTACACACAATTTAATCTATATAATCTAATTATATAAAATATAAATATATACATATATAAACATTGTTATATATTATATGTAACATGATAGAGATAATTTTTTTATCTTTCAAAATTTGAAATTTAACAATTAATTCGTTCATTTGTACATTTAATGATCATTAAAAAATATAAATAGACAAGATTCGATTATTGCGAAATAATGAAATAATTTTTAATCGGTCATCATAATTATTTGTCATGTATAAGTATAAAATATATAAATGATCGATTTATGGGCATATATGCGTGAAGAAACGTCGGCATTTAAACGTATAGGATGGTTCAAAAATTTTCTTATCTTGTAATTTTGCAACCTGTAGAAAAAAAAGAAAAAAAATGTATAAATGCTAAAAATTTTCGAAAAGAAATAATTGATTTGAAAAATCAATTAGAAACTTTCGAATCAGTCATTCTTCGTAATAAATCTAATGCGATCTTCATACTCACATATCGATTTAATCTTTAATATACGTTTTTATGAAAGGATGAACGATCTCGAGGAGAGAAAAAAAAATCTACGATATGATCATCGAACAAATCACGTATTATCTAAACAAATTTGTTATAACGTTGATATCCCACAACTGTACTATCGTTATATAACGAAGAGTCAATCAGATTTATAAGAAACAATTGCATTATGCAAAAGAATTTTGGTACACGACGATTCCTGGCCATTAAAATTCTTTTAATGAATAGCATTGGCTCGTCGGTTAATTCGAGTTCGTGCTAAGAAAAAAATCATTTGCCATAGGAGATAAGTTTAACACTTCACTGAAATAGTGAAAGAGAGAAAGAAAGAGAGAAACAGAGAAAGACAGACATAGAGAGAGAGAGAGAGAGAGAGAGAGAGAGAGAGAGAAAAATACACCTGCGTGAATAGGACCCCTGGTGTTAAGCTCGCAGAATGACTAGCCTTTTCGTTTATTATACTAAAGCGTATAGCTGTGTGGCTTTAAATGCCACTTGAAATTATTCGAGTGGTACGATTCAAGAAACTGTTGAGAATACTAGAGAAAGAGAGAGAGAGAGGAGAGAGAGAGAGAGAGAGAGAGAGAGACAAAGTTCAATGACCTTTATGTTTCTGACGAGAGGATGTTAGTGTTCATAGTGCGAGTGCTATGGCAAAGAGAACTCCTGGTTCTTCTTCTTCTTCTTCTTCGGTCAATCTCCCGAGGTCATTGGACCAAGGCCAATCCTACTTGTCCTCTCTCTCTATGCTCGGAAGTAAAGATCGCCGTTCGTGTTACTCGCATATTGCACAGTGTCTGTCTCTCTCTCTCTCTTTTTTTTTCTTTTTCCTTCTTCAATCGTAATCCTTCCATTTTCTTCTTTTTATTGCCAAGTAGAAAAGTAAGATAATAATATCTTAACTCTCTTTGCGACTAACGTAAAATTTAACGAGGAATATTTCAAGAATGTTTATGATACAATTTCGATCGATTAATCGATTGTGTTATAATATATTGTCGTAATAAGTGATGAGAAAATTTCGAGATAGATTTTTTTTTTTTTTATTATTTATAGGTATAACCGTAGAAATGATAATAAGTATTGGTAAATAAAAAAAAATTATATGATCACGTTTGATATAATGTATTTTTATGAAACAATTTATTAAATTAATTGATATCAATATGTTTTCTTAAGTTTTATGATTTTATATTAAATGTTATTCGTAAATAAATTCTTATTTAAGGATTTTCATATTATTGTTATCAAATTGTGTTTTGTCAATTGTATTTATATAAATATTAAATTTATTTAAATGTTAGATTAAAAACTTTAGATACATCATGCGAACGGTGAGCAAACAACGTCATAATTTGGATCACGGGTAAAGAAAGTTTAACGAGCAAGTTGTTCAGAACTACGTAGAAGCTTCCTACATCACCCTTCCGTCATATTTTACGACGTTGTTGCGTTCCGCGAGAGTTAGTCTCTTCTCCTCTTTATGCGTCATCAGTCAACGTTCGTTAAAGAAAACCACCACACCTTTATATTTTCTTTACCGACTCCTCCTACTTTTCTATGAACTCGTACGTTTCGCATTATTTTTCTTCGTCCGAGTCAAATTAATGATCCTCTAATAACGTCGAAAATGTTATACATACATAGATACCACGTGTCGAGTGTAAGTGATATTTATCTTTATGATCTTATGTCTTATTTAATGATCTCATTTTAAACACCTATATATATATATATATATATATATATATATAGAGAGAGAGAGAGAGAGAGAGATACATATATATGTACTAATAAATCCTTTTCGTATTACAGTACTTATCAAAAAAAAAATAAAAAAAAATAAAAAAAAAAAAAAAGAAAAAGAAAAGCTATAAAACTTATCAAATGATTTTATTACAATTTATCTAATGATCATATTTCAAGTGAATGTGTATAAACATGTAATACTAAATTTGTGCTTACAAAAGAAAAAAAAGAAACATAAAACACATATCAGGTGATTATTATAACAAGTAAATAAATTCATTTAATGATTTCATTTTATGGACATTTATGTACGTATATTATAATAAATTATTTTATATAAATGTATTTGAAAGAAAAAAGAAAATTGTTTATTCAATGATATCATGTATACGTATCGACGATTAAACATTCGAGATAAGGTATAAAAATTTTGAATTAATAAAATAAATTTGTAATAATCGTGATAAACTTTCTTTCGTATCATAGTCATCGCTTAGAGAAGAAAAAGTTATACGATTATATTATAATGAGATATTATTTTATATAAGGCATAATTATTATAATACGAATGAAATGTAATCATTTTATTTGAATAAAAAAAAAATTACGTTTGTCAAAAAAAAAGAAATATATATATATATATATATATATATATAAAATTTACAAATTAATTTTGAATAAAAGCATAATAATAAATCGATAAATGTTTTGAATACGATAGACTCTATGGTATACCTTAGCAAGGATTATATCTTGTCGTAATAGAGGCAAGTTAGAGGTAGGTTAATGTCGGTGTATCGTATTGAAGATAAAGGTAAAGGGTTTCGTTTAAATGCAGGTGCAACACCGTTCCTGCATCTCGTAGACCGGATCTTTAATCGGTTAAGCGAGGATTTCAATTTCTTCTTAAACGAGGAGTAAACGTTCGGCCGAGGTCTACGAGGGAATGAAAAAAAAAAAAAAAAAAAAAAGAAAAAAATGGGGAAAAAAAGAGAAAAAAAAGACAAAAAAAAAAAAAAAAGAAAAAGATAAAAGAAAATAGAAGAAAAGGGAGCCGCGAACGAGAATATTCGCGGCTTGAAAGCAACCATAAGGAGTTTGTCCACGATGTGCACGCGTGAATTTTCGAGTTAACGCGTGAGACGTTAAACAGCCGTTAAGCGAAGTTAAAGGAACGTACGAATGGCGCGAGGATGCGGATAATCGAGATACGCGGAATTGCCGTTTAAATTTCATCGAGAATACCCGCTGATAGTTTCGTAGCGCCTTTGAAATTTATTATCATTTAGACGAAGTAGTCATTCGTTTTCTTCTTATCCAATGAAATGTAATATGATACGTATTTGATGATACTATAAGATAATATGTTGTTGGACGTGATTTGTGACGTATATATATATACATATATATATATATATATATATATATATATATATATATATATGCGAGAGTATATAAGTATAAATACGTACATGTATTGCTTTCCTTTTGATGATTTTACAAGATTTTACGAATTAATTGAGAAACGATATAAATAGATATAAATTATAAGAGAGATATATCTTTATTGAAATAACGTATCAATATCTAATATTTAAATGTTTAATAGAAAATTAAAATGTAATAAGATATCAGATTGTTCTTTATAAAATAACGTATAATAAAAAAATATCATATTTGTTATTTCATTAATAAGATAATTCTTTATCCGTCTGATATAAAGTTTTTCAATCTTTTCTATTAATAATAATATTTCGTGATACAAAAATTTTTTCAAAAATCTGACATACAATATGGAATGTATCGTTGTAAATTATTTCAAAGATAAGATGTGTTATTGATATTTCACGTGAACACATTGAAAAATTTCATAGGAATTAATAACTTTTCTTCTTGGATAAGATAAAAATATAGATATACATTTCTCAGCTGATAAATTGAGAAACGCTGTTCTGATACGCTCTAGCGTCTCTATCGATTTAGCGATGATCTATTCCAAAAGGAAAAAAAGAAAAAAAGAAAGAAAAAAAAAGGAAAAAGAAAAAAAAAAAAGGAAAAAAAAGAAAGAACTTTCGTGGCAGTAAATCATCGTAAGAATAAAAATGATCTTTTACTTCATGATTTTATTGATCGGAAACTCGATCGGTAGAGATGAGTAACGATTAAAATCAGGCTCTACGGCAGTGTATCGATAGAGAATCTTCTTCCTCTTTGATCCGAACGAAATTGCAAGGAGTTACACGGGTGAGAGTGTGACGAATGGCTTTAGCAATCGATAAGAATGTAGAATGCGGAGAGAGAGAGAGAGAGAGAGAGAGAGAGAGAGAGAGCGAGGGAGCGAGAGAGAGAAAACAAAACAGAAGAACAAAAAAAAATTAGAAAAACACAAAAAAGGGAAGAAAAAAAGAAAAGAATGGCAACGTAACAAAATCACAAAAAAAAAAAATAAGAAAAAAAAAAGAAAAAGCAAAAAAAAAAAAAGAAAAAAACAGAAAAAGAGGAGCAACGTATACACACACGATGTATGCGAATCATAAAAAGTGGTAATCAAGTCGATGCTCGACAATAATTGTTGTTTTTGCCATTAAAGAGGGAAGAGAATGCGGCACGGAACAGGTCGCTAAAACAGCAAATTGCACGAGTTTGCGAGAATTCCTCTCCATCTCGGCTTCTCTTTATTCACAGTCGATCGACTGTTATAATTTGTTGCTAGGCCGCGTGGCAATTATATAACGAGAAAGAGTGGCCTCTTGCGTTACACGCGAGTCGAGTTCATTATCGTCACGACACCGACCAGCTACTAACATACATACGTAACTACCTGCTCACACACATACAGACACATACACACACATACATATATATGTATATATATGTATATATGTACATATATACTTGTAGAACGCGTATTGAACATCACGAGAGAAGGGAAGACCTAGTTTATAGATACCTAGGTGATACCCGACGACATCGTTTCGATCACAAAATGTTGACTTTTTTTTCTTTTTTCTTTTCTTTCTTTTCTTTTTCTCACTTCTTCCTTTTCCTCTTCGAGAATCAGTGTTTCAATCATTGAAAATAAACCCGTCACACATTTCCACGTTTCTTTTCTTCTTTTCATTTTCTTTATCTTCTTTTTTTTCTTCTTTTTTCTTTTTTTTTTGTTTTCTTTTCCCTTCCCCCTCCTTTCTTCATTATTTTCACGTGCTTTATTATAAACGTATATTTTACATAATTTATAGGACATATACATACGTAAGTAGATGACTTTAAATATATAGATATTTAAATTGATACATTCATACGCACGATACACATTTACTCGTTTGGTGAAATCAATGAATGACATTTCTTCGATAAACATATAGTTGTCATTCGAATAAATAAGGCTCGCTGGGTGTTCGTTTATAGCTATCATTCGTTATAGCATTATACCATGGTGGGCCTGGGTAATTCATCTTTCTTACACTCCTCTTGACGGGAGCAAAGCACTCAATTCAGGTTGTCCGATGCAAATCAATCCCTCGACACTTCGAATCGATCGATTTAACACGTACGATGCCAATACTATTTTCACGCGACTTTACGTTCGGCTCGTCGTGATAATTAGATAACATATTAGATATCATCTTTTTATTCGCTTTATTTCTTATTTATATGACTTTGCGTGAAGGGTATCTTGACGAATTGTCGACTTATTGCAAAATAACAAGTGAACGAGTGAAAAAAAAAAAAAAAAAAAAGAAAAAAAAAAGAGAAAAAAAGAAAAAGACACAATTAATAAAATGATTCATAATTAAGAAATTGTTGATAATATAACAGTAATATATTGTCTAATGATTTATTAAAAATGGCCGATCAAGTTATAATTGCATTATATATGATAATAATGAGTATGCTTATGGATATTATGAGGCATTTTATGTTTGTGTTTTATTTAAAAAACAAAAAAAAAAAAAAAAAGAAAAGAAAAAAAAAATAAGAAAAACAAAAATAATTACAACGGGAGAAAAATTGAAAATTCGATGCGAGACATCGATGATCTATGTGGCATTCGATCCGATTAATCGAAATCTGACGTTAGGAGATATCTTCTTCCCTCTTTACCTCACCTTTCCATCACCATTGCCATAGGTATTCTCTTTCTCTTCATTGACGAGCCATTGACGTTCGAGACGTTTAACGGCACAACGAATTGACCAATTGCCCGGCAAACGTTTTTTGCTTTCTAATTGGCAAATAACCATCAACTATGCCGTGTCACTCAAAAGAATGAAAAAAAGGTTTATGTCAATTGGCACCTAAAATAAACGTCCCGATTGAAATGATATATTATTCCGTACTCAATCCTTTTTCTTTTTTTGCATTTTTTTTTCTTTTCTCTTTTTTTTTTTTTTTTTTTTTTTTTTTTTTTTTTTTTACTTTTTTTAACTTCTTCGATCACTACAAATACATTGATTTTTATCCAACGAGAAAGATGATTTTAATTACAATTGAATTATAATTTTATAACTATTCGATGATTGTATTTATTTTTGAAGATCTATTCAATTGATCGATAAGTAATTACGAAAGTTGTAATATTGTATATCGAAATAATTAATGCTTCTTAACGTGTGAATATTTTTTTACTAAAAATATTAACACCAATTAAATATGTCATATATTTATGATAATTTAATAACATTTTATTGAATATTTATTATTGGAAATTTCGAAATTATTTATCGATCGATTCAATATCATTATATTATTGTCGTTTATGTGATAATTAATGTCAAAATTTGTTAATATTATATTTTCAATAAATTTTCTTAAAAACATTGCGTAACCATTGAATATTACATTAATATAGATAAAAATCGATGAATAGATATCGTACTAATCGATAAGAAAATAAATATGAGAATATTGAGATAAATCGTAATAATAAGTAAGAATTTTATCATGTCGTGTCGATAATAGGAACGATCCTAAGAAGCGATTATAGTTCTCGTCTCGTAAACGTAATCGCGTCACAGCAATTATCCATGAGAATATCATAAAAGTCCGTTAAAACGTCGCTTTCGTGATTCGCGTTTATGAGAGAGCCAGCCAGCTAGTTGGTCTCTGAGTAAACCTGTTAATTATTTGCATCGTCGTCACGGAGAACAGAAGCGATTAGATCTAATGAGAAAAATGAGGAAGCAATTTGTTCGTGCGCCCGTATGCAAGCCGCCGTCTGGTTATCCTTTCAGACGATCGACTATATTGCCGCGAGTGAATCTCTCGATCCCTTCTCTTCTGGCATCCCTCCACTACCCCTTCTCTTCCACCCTTTCTTTTTATTTTACAATCGTGTTGTCTTATATATGTATACCTTATATATCTTATATATATATATATATAAATATACATATGTATATATAGTATATGTTTTTTATATGAACATATATAAATATGTAGGCAAATATATATATATATATATGTTTGTGCGTGAAGCGGTGTCGGAATGAGGATCGAAAGCAAAGCTCGATCATAAGCGGCCGCTTCGAGAACGACTTTCCACACGCGAACAGATCCGCCTTGTAAATAATCGACATCCGTTTGCAATATACTTACTTCGGTATGATCACGAACGAGACTATGGTTGCTTCCTTGCTCGAGAAATTTCATGATCTTTATAAGATATATCTTCGCATTGGATCGTCGAAATTTATCTTTCTTCATTGAAAGAGTTTAGGAAAAAAAGAAGAAAAAACAAACAAACAACTCGCGTTGATACGATTGATGCGGCAATTATTAGGCTATCTTTTTCGTTTTGTTTCTTTATTTTTTTTTTTTTTTTTTTTTTTCGTTACATTATTGGATCAACGCTTTGTTTATCGGATAACATTGTTATTTTCTTTGCCCCTTCTTTTTCTTCCTCTTCATTCAATTTATAAAACTAATCGTTAGGAAATAATTTTATCGAAGAATTAATTTCAAAGTGCATGTATGTTCGTATGTCTATATTTATAAATGAGATATAAAAAAAAAAAAAAAAAAAACAAAGAAAAAAAGAAAGAAAAAAAGAAAAAAAAGAGAAGAAGAAGAAGAAGAAGAAGAAGAAGAAAAAGAAATGAAAGAATTAAAAGAAAATGAATAATAATTATAACGCAAAGGATTAAATTTATAACGTATTATACTTCTTACTTTTTCAATGCGAACACAATCAACAAGTTGAGAAAGGTTTTTGTATCAATGAGAAATCTTTCTCTAGATCGAGTACGGGGAGAATCGCTCAGAAAGGCGAAGTGAAGACAAGACGATCGACGATCTATCGCTCTTTAAGATCCCGATCTCCCGCAGGTTAATCGCTCACCTTGTTACAGGTAGCCCGTGCGCTACGCAGGAGGCGCGATCGTCGAAGCGATCTATTGCTTCTGAGAGAGTGAGAGAGAGAGAGAGAGAGAGAGAGAGAGAGAGAAAGAGAGCATTTCTCTTTCATACATACATATATATATATATACATGTATACATATATGTATATACATAGATATACATTTGATGGCACTTGATCTTCCTCGAACACGAGAGAGACACGCGTGGGTGCCATACAAGATTCGAAACTTTTTTCGGAAATGACCTCATTGGAAGACCGACCTTCGCTGTCTGAGTCATTCGATTGAGACACGAATTAGTATGAGGTACCGAAAATTTCCAAATTTTGTAGTCGCACATTACGAAAGTATTTCTCAATGTTACCTGCTTAAATATATTATAATGATAAAAGGTTCCGAAAGAAGGATTCATTTTTTATTTTCTTTTTACGTTTCATTTTATTTCAATTTAAATGTTATTAATTGTCGTGATATTTAAAAGAAAAGAAAAAAAAGTGATTAAGGACAAAAAAAAGAAAAGATTGAAAATGTAGATGTCGTCGTAATAAATTTTACTTGAAAAATATTTAACAATATATATATATATATATATATATATATATATTTGATAAAAAATAGAAAAATTGTTAAGTATTTGTTCAAAGCATTAACGTTGACACCTTTAATTTGTCTTTTATTAAATGATTGAAATATTATTAGAATTATCATTTTAATGTTTATTCATAGATAAACGATTTTCTATGCGGCTTCAAGCAAAAGTACGAATCGCGAAAGCAATGATTTATAACAGGAAATCTCTTTTCCATAGGTCAGACATTGTAAAGAGTGCGGACGGACACGCCTCGGCTCGATTTACGCTCAGTTGCGATTAGGGATCGATAAAGGGAGCGGAACTCGCTTATCTCCTTTGGATCGGTTTGATAGACGAGGCGCAACGTTTCCCGCGTCGCGGATCTTCGATAATTCATCATCGAGCTTTATCCCTTTGCCGATTCTCACGGGGATCGATCCGTTACCTTGTCCCCATGACCTTTCTTACTTTCTTCCTTTTTTTCTTCCTTTCTTTCCGTTCCAATATCAAAAAATGATCTATCATAGATCGTAATACATATATCATTCTTACATGGATTTATAAAAATCTGCATAATTTTTCAGTATTTAGCAAACAACAAATAATTACCGAATATACATATATATATATATATATATATATTTTTTTTTTATCATTTTAAATATCCAATGATATTTAGAATTAATATTGATAATTATTTTATCGACCATAATATTGTATTTAATTTTAATTATTTTATATTTATCGTATTTCATATTTTCTTGCTTTTATTTTTAATAAGATATCGCATTTTCACTATCTATTATTATTGTATTTAGTATTATTTTTGTTTTATATTCAGATATTAAATCATTTACTTCTTAATATTTTATATAACTATCTACTTTATTTATATTTAATTGACATCTAAACTACTTATTGATATCAAAACAATATCAATTCTAATCAATAATTCTTGTAATCAAAGTTTCTAGATAATTTCTATGAAAAAAAAAAAAAAAAAAAAAAAAAAAAAAAACAAGAAAAAATGTAATTATAGCGAACGATCACGCACTATCCAATTAAAAGAAAGAAACCAAATAAATAAGAAAAACGAGGAGGATTAAGAGAGATCGATATGGGCTTAAAGATCAGATCGACGTAGAACTTATAAATTCGTCGTACGCAATGCGACACGTTGCACGAGTAGTTGCAGTTGCAGTTGCAGTTGCAGTTGCAGCAGCAGCAGAAGCGGCAGCAACAGCAGCGGCAGCAGCAGCAGCAGCAGCGGCAGCGGTTAAATGCAACAACGGTGGTTTGCTAGTAAGGGAAGAGAGAAGGAGGAGGAGGAGGAGGAGGAGGAGGAGGTGGTGGTGGTGGTGGTGGTGGAGCAGGAGCAGGAACAGGAGGTGGAAGAGGAGGAGGTGAAGGAGAAGATGGAGGGAGTGTGCAGCACGCGCCTACCAAACCGGAAATGCATCGGCAAGGAGGTATTACTACTGGAGGCACGAGAACTCGTACGTACCGCATAGGGTCCGTACCACACGTACCGCACGCGTACGTGCGGTACAGACTGTACGCGTCACGCGACACATCGCATCGTGCCGACATACTTTACCTTTATCAAACGATTTACTATTCTCCTTTTTTTCTTATTTTTTTCTTTTCTTTCTTAAATTTATTTAAATTTCTTTCCTTCAAATTAATAAAACTTTGATACAGGACACCTGGATTATTCTTATGGGAAAAGTATCTTTCTATGAATTTCTATGAACTCTTTGATATGTTTCTATAAAATTAATGTTATAAAAAATTTCAGAGAAATTCATAAGCTTTCGCTGGTTCTATATTATTTATAATTACAAAAAGTAATAATAAATATTGCCTAAGTGAAAAAAAATCGAGAAAATTGTATATTCGTTCCCACGATCTTAACATTTAAGTATGATATTATTTAGGTTACCTGTCATAATTAATTATATTATATTATAATGAATGTTATTTCTGTTTCACATTATTTGAAAGTCGAATTGTTGTTGACGTGTACTTAATTATTCGAGATGATATAATGGTATGGTTCATCGGTATCGAATTTTTTTTATTACAATTTTATATTTCCAATAATAATAATAATCGGAAGCTTCTTGGTTCTTCGGCATTAAAGTTTTGACAAGGTTCGTTCTATCTCATCCCGAGTATAATCGGTTTAAACTTTTACGACTGAGAGAAAGCCCGGGAGAAAGGGGAGTCACGAATGATATTTTACTGGAAATGAGTCTCGCTTTTCGCATTAACGTGACTCATCCTCTTCTCGACCGTGTGCTAGGACGAAACTCGACGGTGACGACGATCACTTTGGATAATGTCAGATACGAATGTCAGTTGAGAGCGAGTAAATGCCAATGGCGAACGTTTTCATGGAGTTTACGTTCCACGTTTCTCGGATACGTCAGTAAAATACATATTACATATCCCTGTATGTATATATATATATATATGTACATCAGTAAATATATGCGTGAGTGTAAATATCTGTATGTATGTGTATGTGTGTGTATGTGTGTGTATGTGTATGTGTGTATGTGTACTTGTATATGTACTGTCAGTTGTCACGTTCATCCACGTGTAGTTAATTTCACGAATACATTGTACGATTTAATCATTCTTTTAGACGTGGCTTGTCATATATCGTGATAATAAAAGTAGTAGTAATATCTCTTTCTCAGTATAAAAAAGAAAAAAATAATAAAAAAAAAAAGAAGAAAAAAAAAGACAAAAGAAGATTAAGTTTTACTTATATATATATATATATATATATATATATATATATACTCGTGCGTAAAGATATTTATTTTTGATAAATCGTTTTTCATAATCTGTAATTTGAAACTAATACGTGAATGTATAAAATAGAGATCTATAGAGACGAGATTGGTTAATCAAATATTTTTAATTCATATAATATTCACATATTATGAGAAGAAAGTTTTTATGAAAATTCTACGATCCACGTTTGTTTATCTAATTGACTTAATTTCGTCGTATGTTTTTATTATCGTTTGATCTTCATGAACGAAAGAAAATCCCAATATAATAATATTAACTCATTATAGTATGAAATAGTTCGGATTAATGTGTTATTTAAAGATGAGGCTCGTCATTTTTGTTTTTTTTTTTTTTTTAGAACCTAAGTAATATCAAAATGATCAGAGGATTTATTCGTTGTGCTCAAAAATTAATCAATTATCTCTAATAATTTGAAATTAATTATTCTTTAATTTCATACAATTTTATCGTCGTTATCCTGATAATAACATTTCATATAATATTAATTCTGAATATTTTCTTTCTTTTTCTTTCCTTTTGTTTTGGTCTCTCTTTTTTTTCTTTTTATATATTTTCTTTTTTTTTTTCTTTCACGATAACGTATACGTTATCATTATGTAAATACTTATTGCCATTCGTATAAATAGTTATCGTAATGTAGTCGATTCTTAATCTTAAGGATATACTTGTTATATCCTAGGTGAAAATTTACATTAGTTGGAAATTAATAAATAGATTTTTTCTTTTTATTTTTTTTTTTTTTTTTATATAATGTTATGGTTCGGGATATATAACATAAGTATAAATATATTTATCGCGATACAATTATACGTACAGGTTACTAAACGGCAAGGGATAATATTCCAAAGCGTTTGCATCGTAATGTCCGACTGTTATACGTTCCTCGAACACGATAAATGCAAGAAGCGTGTGTTCCTTTTTTAGTTTGTTCGTACGTTCGACGTAAGAAAAGGCATCATCATAGGCCATAGAGAAGAGTTTGAAAATTCTCGACGAAAATGCGAGACACGTTCTTCTCGTAGTACCTTCAAAGTGCCTACGCCCTTGCTTACACCCAACGATCTCGAGCGATCTCTTATCGCTCCTATGCAAATTCTATTCCACGTGTTCCTTCATCGACAGCTTTCTATGCAATAAGGAAGAACTTGTTATGATCGATCTTTTTCTCTTTTGGTTAACTCGATACTATTTCTCTATCTCTCTATCTCACTCACTCTCTCTCTCTCTCTCTCTCTCTCTCTCTCTTTCTCCGTACGCATTTATCTCTTTTTATCTCTGATTACAAAAATTCATTTAAAAATGCAACATCATCGGTATTAAGAATAATTTTACTCTACGAGTAAACTCAGAGAGATGCATTGAAAGCATAGAATTTCGTTTTGATTCAAAAGATAAAGAATATAATTGCATTGTATGCGTTTATATTCGATTTGAAATTAAAAGGAAAAGGGACAAAAGAAAGAAAGAAAAAAAAAAAAAAAAAAAAAAAAAAAAAGAAAAGAAGAAGAGAAAAAAAGTAAAAAGAAAGGAACGAACAAATTATTTGCATTATTTGCATTAGAGAAGGAAAGAAAAACAAAAAAAAAACAATGTAAAGAGAAAAGTGCAAAATGCAAAATGCTTCATCGTAACATAATACTCGTATGATTATTGAAAGGAAACTTAATATTATGATAGTATTAGAATAATATTATGAAACCGACAAAAGTGTGTATAAGTATAGGAAATAAGATTAGGTACATTCGTCCAGTGACTTATGTAGTATATATATATATATGTATGTACATGTACATGGTCACCAACATATGTATACACATGGTTGGGTATATCAAATACGTGTTGGATAAGAAATACTTGAGGTACGCTTGTGAGGAAAAGGAGACTAGTCGGAGCCAAGTTGCGCAACTGAGAGTCGCGGAAAAACGTATACCGATTGCGTTACGTTACCCGCTGGGAACGTGCAGATTACAGACAAGTATCGAGCCGCTGTATGAAAAGGACGAGCGAGTTTCATACGGTCATCCAGCGACTTTTAAATGTCCTTCTACGTACGTAAGTATGCATACGAGTGCATATGAGAGAAAA
>NC_062188.1:16526395-16543895 GCF_912470025.1 Vespa velutina | reverse complement strand
ATTTTCTTTTTTTTTTTCTTTTTTTTTTCTTAAAGTCAATTTGAATTCGGAACACCATGATTCTTACATTTTGAGAATTATAAGTTCAGTCGCACGAAGGAAAAGGAAGTGGGTACTTCTACCGCGGGAATTGGGTTATGGACGCGTTCGTGGTGAAGACTAATATCTTCCCTCGGCTTCCTTTCTTTTGGTAGATCGTAGGAATATCGCGGTTCGCACGAGAAACCGTACCGTTTGCACGAGAATGCCTATTCCGATTGTGTAACGTACCGTTTATTATTATTTTTTTTTTCTTTCTTTCTTTTTTTTTTTTTTTTTTTTTTTTTTTTTTTTTTTTTTTTTTTTTATTGCCTCGCACACATTTAATCGTTTTATTGAAGGAAAACGAATTAACACTGATCAATCTAAAATATTCTTGTATCTTTAACGATGAATTAATTTATCACGTTATAATTTTATCATTATTTTAATATCATTCAATCGGATTTGTGATATATAAAATATTATCGATATGTATGAGAAACCATTTAATATATATTTTATTAACGTCAATAGAATGTATCAAAAGTCATTAGATTGGTCAAAAATTTTTAAGTGATTTTAAAAATCAATAGATCTTTTATAAGAATACTTTTTACACGTAACAAAACTACTATATATGCTTAAACTACATGCCGAAAAAGTCTCGAAAAAGAATAATTGATTTTTACCCACTTTATACTATAATAAAATCAACGAAATATCAATCATGTATATTATTATTTCTTGTAACTGATGAAGTATATAATAATAACAATAATAATAATAATAATAATAATAATAATAATAATAATAATAATAATAATAATAATAATCTCTCATAGGTAAACGTATGATATAATTAATTATTTTATGCAATTAATTGAGTATAATAAAATTTTCATTAACCGATGTGCATTATTTAATTTGTTCAAGATCGATTGTTCAATTTCAATTCAGTAATGTTTAAATTCATTTATTAATTTACATTGCATATCAGAATAATTTCAAAGGTCGAGAGTTCACGCACGTGTAAAAAAAAACCTGTGAATCTGTATTTTTTTTTTTTTTTTTCTTTTTTTTTCGAGTCGATTATTGCTCAGTCACGCAACGTTAAATCGATAGATTTACGTAAGATGTTTATCGTAAAAAAAAAAAAAAAAAAAAAAAAAAAAAAAAAAAAAAGAAAAAATTTCTAGAAGATTTATGCCTGCGTATAAACTTGACATACGAGGTATGCATTTTTATAAGAGCACCGTCTGGTCATTATCGAATAATTTGCGGCCGATAATTTGTTGAGTTATATCACCCTTTGAACGAGCGTTAATATTACTAACAGAGACAATCAATCGTAAGATGACCTTTCTTCGACGTTGTCCACACATTTATAATTAAATAGAAATAATGGAATTTATCTCGAGGATATTTTAATTATTAAAGAATAATATGTACATTCTTTCGATTTCATAAATCATTGACGAAACAATTTCTTTCTCTTTCTTTTTCTTTTTGTCTTGTGCAGGATTAAGAGGTAAGCTTCCAAAAAAAAAAAAAAAAAGAAAAAAGAAAAAAAAGACAAAAGAATTGGAATACTATAATTCAATGTTAACGGATTAAGAACAATAGTTAGCAGATAAAATTTCGTGAGTATACTCTTTTGTTTTAATTATCGATCTTTTGATTAATTATCGATAAATTGATAAAGAAAAACTTGACGAATTTATATTAACTGTTGCGAAAGATAAATACGCACAAAAAAAAGAAAAATAAAAAAAAATAAAAAAAAAAAATAAAAAAAAAAACTGACGAATAAAAAGAATTCATTAGGGATTATGTAAAATAATGGAAAAAAAAAAAAAAAAAAAAGAAAAGAAAAATTTATTTCTTGCATACGATTATGTCCAATTAAAAAATTTCAATTACGACAAATCTTTCAATGTGACGTACATAATTGATAATTTAACTATCGTCATTAACCTTAATAGACCTTACGCGTTTCACGTTAAAAAAAAAAAAAATCTAGTACGCCAGAACAAGGATTATCCTGTTCCTTTACAAAAAAAAAAAAAAAAATTCTCTCCCGATAGCGACTGACTTCAATTTAAATCTTCCGAGCGAAAAGCGATTAGCAGCTAGGTCGATGGTGGTCGATGCAATAAGCGAGAGAGAAACGATCTTCTTAACGAGAACGCGTGACCTCGTATTCAAGGTTAAGAGGCACGCGTGCGAACGAGCGAGTGAGAAGCGTAATTCTAGGTGCAACAACGACCCAACCGAGCAACCTATTACACTTTACGTTGTCGTACACGTTCGCGTTTTTCCTTTCAAGGTTGATAATGCATTTCCGCGAATCGTGCATTTCGTGCCAAAGAATTTTATTTCTACTAATCATAGAGAATGTTTCTTGAGTTTTTCCTTATTCATCTCTTTTTCTTTTCTTCCTTTTTTTTTTCTTTTTTTTCTTTTTTTTTTTTTTTTACGAGTCCGATACAGATTCCTTCTGAATAGAAAACAAAATAAAGAAGAAAAATATCAATAGGAGTATGAGAACAGAGATGAATCGTAAGGATGAGATTAAAAAGATCTTCTCTCTCTCTCTCTCTCTCTCTCTCTCTCTCTCTCTCTCTCTCTCTCTCTCTCGAGATTTTAGAATATAGACATTTACGTGATTAGAGATAAAGAGTTAGAATTACATTAGATTATAACATTTAGAACTAGAATCAATATTGATAATAAATAATTTTGTTAATGTTGTTACGTTTCGTATAACTTGATTATATTGAATATATTAAAAAGTAAAGTAAGAACAATAATAAATATAAATTTCTTTCTAATTTGATACGTGAGTTGATTGCGATAACGGTTACAATAGAACGTTTTAGTTTATGTTAACCTATCGAGTGGCATCTGTAAATGGTTATTTCTCTCTTTCTCTCTTTTTCTTTTTGATGGATTCTTAAAAGCTACTCTCAGTCTGGATATAGAACCATAAAACAGCTTTAATCGGTCTCCCTTTCGATTTACGACTCCGCGCTTAGGATCTTAGAAAATGATTAAGACGATCGGATCCCTAAAGTTAATGGTGATTGATGATTGCGTTTAGGGCGCTAGCTCAATGGCCGGCCTAACGAGCCCTAGATCCCTCCAGGGAAGCTGACTCACGATATCGTAAGCTATAATCTACTAAACAATCAAACGATCAACATTGATCATCGAGACCTTGACTATGACCGTGCGGTAAAAGCGTATCGAAGTTCTTAGATCGAGTTGAAAAGATTGAAAGTGATTTCTAAGGGATGAATTGATGAATCAGTTAGAAACAAGAGAAATAGAAAAAACGAAAAAGAAAAAACAAAATATATATCATTTTTTACAAATAATTCCTAGTTCTAATGGATCGATCAAAATTGATTATTATTCTTATAATTACGATTTAAAATGTTTTCATTTGATATTATTTAGAAAGAATTTAAGAATTTTTCGACTTTCATTTTCAAACTCATCTCATCTCATATATATATATATATATATATATATATATATATATATATATGTGTATATGTATGTATGTATGTATATATGTATGGGTAGTTACTACTCATTCGTTATGCGAGCTAACGAGGGAACCGAAAAACGTTTCGACCGAACATTACATATATACGCATACATACATATATACCCTAGACAAAAAAGGTTGTATAAGAGCATAGGAACGGCAGCTCCGAATGTTCGCCAGGAGAGTTAGTTTCAGCCCTTGTATTCCCCGCCCTTCCCTTTCCTCACCCCACTGCCCCCCCCGTCCCCCCGCCCTCCATTGAAGGGAACCCAAGATCCCAAGAGTTTAAGTGGCGGCATAGAGGTGTATATAATAGGGGCCCTTGCGTCTGGCCCTTCGGGCTACTCTAGTTTTCTTCGTGAATTCCAGGAGAACGCTCTCGAATTCCGTTCTCCTTCGTATATAACTCTTTCTTTTTCTTTTTTTTTCTTGTTTTTCTTTATGTTTTTGTTTTTCTTCTTCCTCCTTCTTCTCATCCTCCTCCTCTTCTTTTTCTTCTTTTTCTTCTTCTTCTTCTTCTTCTTCTTCTTCGTTTTCCTTTTTCTTTCTTATTCTCCTCCTTCGTTCTTCTCGGACTCTCGATCGATTCATTCGATTGTCGATCGTGAGATTCCATCGACGTCGGTGAACCCAAAGGGTCTCGTGACGACGACGACGACGACGACGACGACGACGACGACGACGATGATTATGGTTAAACCATCGACTCCATCGACTCGTCGAAAGGTGAAATATGCAAATTATTTACATGCAAATGGCCGTATACGAGATTACTTCGTTCTCGCTGAATTTATGTACATCATGGATTTCCCCAACGTGCAAATCCTCATTGGTACATTACTTTTTTTTTTTTCCCTTCTCCTGTCTTCCTTTTTTACTTCCTCAGATTATTCTTTTACTTTCTACTTTTCTTTCTTTTTTCTTTTTTTTTTCTTTTTCTTTTCTTTTCTTTTATTTTTATCTTCATTTTTACCTTCATTTCGTTTTTCCTTCCCTCCCCCCCTCCTTCCCTTTTATTCTTCAGAAGCTCCAGATGGTTACAGTCCGGATGGAGGTGTTAAAAAGTAAATTTATATCTTATTTCTACGTAAAATGCGTGCCGCAATAAAACTGTCATGGGAACGTTTTATAGAAGGAACTCTCTTTATAAATCATTTCAATACGCTTGTATCTTTCGTTTCTTTCCTTTTTCTTTTTTCTTTTCGTTTCTTTCATTATTTGTTTCTCTCTTTCCTTTTTTTTTTCTTTTTTTTTTTTTTTTCAATACATTGCGTTAAGTACTCGAAAATAAGATCGATGTCAAACAGTGATTATTATGTATGATTACGAACGTGATTTACTTTAAATTTTTTCTCTCTTTCCTTTATGTCATTTCATATGGTAACATCGAAGGTATGGTGTTAAGTTCTTCTCGATATTTTCAATGGATGGTTGAAATTGATAGATGGGATATTAATCAAAAATCAATCAAATAAATTTCTTTATAATCACTAAAGATCTTAATAACCCTTTTGTCAATTTTTCACTATTAGTCAATGTCTATTTATAAAGAATAATTGAGATTATTATAAATCTATCAAAGATTGAACCGATAAAATTTAGGATGAAGTTTTATACGTGAACTATTGATTTATGCGAAACATTTTATTCCACCATATAAATCATATCTAAAACGGTTTATCGTCGGTGTTGTATATTAGTGTCTTGTAACGTGACACACCCAGTATATCTTTCGTTTTGAAAAGCGACGTATCTCATTTGGCCGAGAAAGAGGAGAAGAATTAGGTATGGATACGTATAATGGAAGAGGAGCACAATATCGACTAGCCCGACGATAAATCGGCGAAACGTTCAGAGTGGACTAGAGCTTCTTTTAAATTAGCTAACGCACGCGTGGGGATCGTTAAATATTCGGGACGAGAGAAGAAAAGTTTGAAAGAGGTAACAAAGAGAGAGAAAGAGAGAGAAAAAGAGAGAGAGAGAGAGAGAGAGAGAGAGAGAGAAAGGTAGATGATTCTGGCAGATACTATGAATCTGAACAAAGCTATAGATCACTATGCACTGACCAATTAGGAACACCGTTCTTGCTTCCACGAAAGGGTAAAACTGGTGGATCGTCTAGTGGGTAAGAAGGTCCACCAAAAGCAAGGAATACTAAGTAGCGTTTGGAAGGAGGATAAAAAGGGAAATAAACTCTTTTCGGTATTGGTAGACAAAGGGATCGGACTCGATCTATATTTTAAGTTTGATCATTGATTTTCGAGTTGAGCGGTATTAATCTGATGTCAATGAGTGTATGGGAGAAGAAAAAAACAAGGAAATTATATCATCGTTGTTTTGATTTTTGATACTTTGATTTTAGATTTGTATCGATGATAAAAGTTTTTTTTCTTCCCCTCCCCCCCCCTCCCCTCCCTCTTCCTCTTTAGATAGAATATCAAATTTAAATAGATCATATTATAAAATAAAAAAAAAGGAAAAATTTTTAATCTTTTATCCAGATGAATTTAAAGTTTGTTTTTACGTTATTATATGACACCTGATACTGATTGCTGTAAGATAAGAAGTATTATTCGTCGGATACTATTATTTTATCTAACTGTACGATCGTGGAACATCACTAACGTGTAACTCATCTTTAGAAGGCGTTAATTAGGATCTAACGAGAGGGTATTTGAGAACAATACCCAGGCACACCTATCGAGAGAACACTTGAAAGACAACGATGCTTTACGCGACACCTGATACCAAGAACGTTCCTTCTCTTGCAAAGAGAAAATACGAAGACTCTAAACCAGTTTTTCCTCTTTGAAAAGAAACTTCTGAGCTCTATGTAAATTATATTAAATAAAAGAAATCGCAATGTTTATGAATATTGATTAACTATTGCAGGAAATGCAATATCGAACAAGTTTCACTACTCTATCTAATGATTCTTAAAAACTATATCTATAGGGTGTTCAACTTGATATAAAAGGTGTCACTTTTATCTCTTCGGATGCATTTTAACGAGGGAAACAACAAAAAAAAAAGAAAATAAAAAGAAGAAGAAGAAGAAAAAAAGCAAAAAATCCTTTTCAATGATATATTGATTTTCAAGGATTTATTGATCTAATGCAGAAACTTTTCTTCGTAGATAGACGAACAGAGAAAAAAAGAGTCATATTATGAACGAAAAATAGTTACAGATATTTGTTAAATAACGTTTCAACTTGCGTTGCTTTGAAAAAAAAAAAAAAAAAAAAAAAAAAAAAAAAAGAAAAAAAAAGGAGGAAGAAAGAAAAATAGAAAAAGGAAAAGAGCATAACAAAGTAGAAAGAGAGAAGGAAAAAATAAGAAAAGAAAAGAAGAAAAGGACAAAAATTGTAACATCCCATTATAACCCATAGAAATATATATTTATAGAAAAGCATAGAGAATAAATCCTATATCGAGATTTAACAAACTCGAATCTTATCTTTGCTCTATGTATTTCGAAGTAAGAGTGGAGTACGATTGGAATTGGAGTTCATTGAAGTTTTCCAAGCGTTGGTACGTCGAACGATAAGGAAAGTACTTGGTTCGCTTCGACTCATTAATAATAATCGCCAATGATCATTTATTTTCGAAAGGAAATCTTGAGGACGGCGGATAGTCGAGTTCCAGCTGCGGATTCACCTGCTTTACTCGTTCTTCCCCTCGTTCAAAGAGGATTCCTGTGGCTCTTTCTTGGCATGTCGCGTACCATCGCCACCACCGACGACCATTATCGGTGCGAGGAACATTGGTAGGCGAGATCACAACACAGCGAGAGACCACACATACGTATATTTCCCCATAGATATACCTATATATAACTGTGTGTAAATGTGTATTTGTATGCATGTGTATATATATATATATATATATATATATATATATATATATATATATATATATGTGTTTGGCGTTCTCCTACGATGGCCTTGGCTCAATGTCGCGAGCTCGTTGGCCGGTTCGTTGCGTGTCGGTTCTCCTTGCAACGAAGAGAAAGACTTACGCGCGCGTACTTTTCTGTCGGCTTGTGAAATAGCCGACGCTAGTCGCGTGTGTATATGAAGAAGATAGAGATAGAGAGAAAGAGAGAGAGAGAGAGAGACACGTTCGGAGGGTCAAGAGGCACGAAAACACGCTTTGCTTGCACCCCGTGGGCGAGTTATGGCGGTGATTAATTTTCTCTCAAGCAAAAGGGTGGAACAGCTGCTTCCTGAGGTTCATTCATAAATTTCCTTTTATTCGATATGTTACACGAAGACTATCAAGACCGAGAGAGAGAGAGAGAGAGAGAGAGAGAGAGAGAGAAAGAGAGAGAGAGAGTATTAGAATTTTCGAACTTTGTCATAGGTTTACGGCGGTGGTCTTTCACGTTGCTCGCCGGTGGCAAATTTCACCATAAGATTCTTAGCACATACCTACGTTGTATAAATTCAACGATACGATGCGATTACGAGGCATCGTTAAAACGCGTACCTCGAAATACGATTTCTATGGAATATATATATATGTATATATATATATATATATCCTTCTAGATCGATCGATTCATTGATCGATCGATCGTTTCGACTTACTATTTCAATCGTTCTTTATAGGATAGTATCGATCATTCGAAATAATGGTTAGCTCACGATATAGTAGGCGGTAGCACGTTGTCCTTATTATACATACATACATACATACATATATACATACATGTATATATGTATACATATATATATATATATATATCTAAGTAAATAAATATCTACATGTATAGAATATCTGTATATTAATTATTTTTCTCCTACTCGATATTTTCTCTCTTTCTCTCTCTCTCTCTCTCTCTCTCTTTTGTTCTGTTTTCTCTTCTACTCGTTTCTTTTTCTCTTTTTCTTTTACGTGTAGGAAAACGTAATATCGGTCCAGCTTGTCTGTAAATCTGTTTGATTTATTTGCGATCTCTCGGCCGAAGGTGCTTTAATTTTACGAGCCTTTCGATCTTTCGTGCGCGCGTAGTAGACGGAGATAAAGAGAGAAAGAGATAGATAGATAGATATATAGATAGATAGATAGATAGATAGATAGAGAAAGAGAGAGAAAGACAGAGAGATAGAGATAGAGAGATATAGAGAGAGAGAGATAGAGAGCTTGGTAGTGATATTGGAAAGAAAGTAAAGCTGGACCACCGGCGTGTGCTATTAACATACCAACGTCGCCGAACAGTTTTGTATGTTGCATAGACGTTCCCAATCCTCTTTATCTTTATCTTTTTCTTTTTCTTTTGATGTCTCCTTCTACTTTTCTTTCTCTCTCTTTCTTTCTCTTCCCTTGTTTCTGTCGTTTTTTGACGCACACGGAGACCGAGAATGAGCGTAGAAGAGCGTAGGATAATTAAGGAGCGAAAGAGGCGGTAAGAAGCCGAGGGATTTTTATTAACTGTCGTTAATTCTATACTTGAGAATCATATCAAGAAATGTTTATGACGTTGCCGGATTCCTTCGATCGAGAATCTTAAGGAGAATGTCATTAAGGGAAAAATAATATTGAGATACCAAAGACGTTGATCCAAAAACGTTAACGAACGAGCCAACCGATAAGTGTAGGCGTCTTTTATCTCTTTCTTTCTCTCAATATTTCTATATCTACACACACACACACACACACACACACACACACACACATATATATATATATTATATTTTTTCTCACGTCTATCTATATCTTTTCGTTCATTTTCTGTATTTCTTCTCTTTCTTCTCTATCCTGGAAGCGTAGGTGTCTAATTAGTAAAGCCAGCAAAGTCGACAGGTCTATTTTACTCTTTCCTCGAAGCCGGAACCGCCCCGGCCGGATATGGATAGCGTGAAATGATTATAGATCTGTCTCTTTCGTGAGCTACCCAAAATTGTAGGCCTTCGAGAACGTCCAAACGAAACGGTGAAGATGAAAGAGGAAGAAAAGTAAGACTTCGTTCTCTTCATTTATATTTTCTATTTCTCTTCTTCTCTTTTTCCCCATTTCTCAACCGTGCGAGAGATTCAAAGGGATTCTCTTATTGGTAGAAATATACAATGAGAAATAATAGATTGAAACAAAATGCTTGTCGATGCTTTTTATGAAGGAGTGCAATGTCCCGATGAGAAAATATAATGATATTTTTAATACGATGATATAATAAGAGAAAGGGAGAGGGAGAGAGAGAGAGAGAGAGAGAGAGAGAGAAGGAAGAAAATAGGGAATGACGTTAAGATGAATCACGATTTCTATTCTCTTTCTTTTCTTTTTTTTTTGTCGTCGTCATCGTGAGAATTTTATTCTTATCGATTTTAACTCCTTCGAAAGAAGTCGTACGATCTATTCGCGGACATCCTTTTGAGTTGGAACGACAATGGACAACAATTTCCAGGAAGTTCGTACTATGCCACATACTTATGTACGCAAAAAAGCACTTTGAGAGCAGACCCGTTCTCAAGACTGTTTGTCTCGCTTTATCCCCTCTCTTTTTCTTTCTTTCTCTCGTTGTCATGTCTTTCTCTTTCTCTCTCTTTCTCTCTCTCTCTCTCTCTCTCGAATGAGGCAACTCCCCTCGAAGCGATCTGAGTTTCACCGAAATCGGATCGCTCTTCTTTCGGTGTACTTTCATAATGGCTTCCCCTGATCGCGGATACCGACTTTAGAAACTACTGTGTCAAGTTGCACATATCAACGGCACATATATATGTTTTACATATGTATGTATGTATCTCCTTCATACATACATATGTATATTTTACATATGTATGTATGTATCTCCTTCGTTAAAATCGACTATCCCTCGACGATAATATAAATCCAACGTTTTGCATTATTTTAATCGAATAGAAATAGATTTTGTAATTTACAAGAGAAATTATTATCTCGATTTATCGAAATTATCAAATAATCGAATTATTTTAATATAATCATATAAAAGATTCAAGTAAATGTCTTTCATATATATATATATATATATATATATATATATATATATATATATATATATAAATTTTATTTTATTATGTATACGGTGGATATTAATGATGAAATAAATTTAGAATAGGTTGTAAAATAACGTTTAAAAAATCATAATAATCATAAGTACGAACGTATTGTATATATATTCGATTAATAATGATTTATATCTTCCTTTATGTCATATAATAAATATTCCCCTTAGTTACTTCCGTTTCTGAATCAAATGTAAAAAGTTACTTTTAACATACCAGGTCTCATATCGATTTCGCAAGAGAACCCGAGGGGACTCTTGCGGAAGTTACGTAAGGTTAAAACGATTATCAGCGAGTTAAGAGATGACGACTTCTCTTACTTCTCGAGACTCGCCAAGTGAAAGTACCTTGGCCATCCTCCTTCGACACTTTCCATCTCTTTTTAATCTTCCTTCTTCACTCGTACCTTTCTCCCTCTTACTACCTCTCTCTCTCTCTCTCTCTCTCTCTGCTCTTTTCTCCTTCCTATCCCCACCTCCTTTATCCCTCTATATATCTCTATCTCACCTTTCCTTCTTCTTTTTATTTTTCTTATTTCTCATCGATTTAATACCCCGGAACGTATTTACTTCTCGTGAAAGAAAAAGTGGACCACCATTCGCGTTGAACGAATTACGATAATTACGTCCTGTCCAAAGATCGACCGAAATTTCTTAGATCTTTTTTTTTTTTTACCTTTTATCTCGTCGTCATCGTCGTCGTCGTCGTCGTCGTCGTCGTCGTCGTCGTTGATCGAACATTGGCACGCTCTGTGTGAAAGTACTACTCAACGATTGCTAGCACGTAATAACGAAAAAAGGTATTAATGATTATGCTCTCGTACGCGTGTTACGCTTACATTATCCGGTATCTCGCTTATTCTAAGTAATAATTTACTCTTGAACGAATGACTATCTATATATATATATATATATATATTTTTTTTTTTTCCTCTACATTAGTATTTATTAGTCCTCCAGGACTATTATCATTTGTTTTTTTTTTCTTTCTTTTCTTTTCCTTTTTCTTTTGTTTAAGTGTTTCTTTTCCCCCTTTTCGTTTTTCTTTTTTTTCTCTTTTTTCTTTTTTCCTTTTTAAAAAGGCGATTATTGGATTATTGATGGTAGATATTTATCTAGTCCATATACTATTATCGTGTCACTGTCGGAAGTTATTATAATAAAGTAAAAGAAGTAGGAAGTGAAAGTATAATGAAGTACGTAAATGGTACTGTTAAAATAGTTTTAATCGTTTCTGAATTGAAAAAAAAAAAAATTATTGATAGTTTAAAATACATATGTTGAAATGTTCGTTTGGTCGAGAAACTTTAAAGAAACAAATTATAGTTGATTTTATAGATAATATTATCACAATTTTAAAATCGAATAACGAATGACGAAGCATAATAATGCATATAAAATATTTTTTAATATTATAATACAATATAGATCTCTCGAGAGACTATTTGCTTTGAGCGTTTCTTTTTCTTCTTACAGATTGAAAAAAAAAAAAAATTCCTACGGTTATTGTTTTACGAAAGAAAGGAAATTAGCTTAAAAAATTTCGCGAAAGGATGATTCATTTTTTTTTTTTTAAATCGATTAAAAACTTTTGACCCCATTTGTCATTAATATATCTGACTATAGTTTTAATACGAAAGATACAAAGAAAAAATAAGTTTTCCTTGCAACAAGTGACGTCGAAGTATCGCGAAGATCGTTCAATCTTACCGTTCCAGATCCAAGTCTTGTTTCTGAGAGCAACTGGAACGTGGTAAGTGAATCGAGCAGAGTTGCACAACCTTTTCTCTCTCTCTCTTTCTCGCTCTCTCTCTCTCTCTCTCTCTCTCTTTCTCTTTCTCTTCGTCGTTTGCCTTTCCTTCCTATCACCGAGGAGAGGATGCCACGGGAACACAACCTGCACTCCCGTCTAATGAATAGTTAGGTCAGACTCCTGCCTCGGCAAATGCTGAGAATTAACCGCCTGCTTCTTGACATTTCGCTCGGAAGAAAAGGAAGGAGAAGAAAGAGAAGGAGAAAGAGGATAAGAGAGGATGCTTTCCTTGCTTGAGACTGTCTTTCTCTCTCTCTCTCTCTCTCTCTCTCTCTTTCTTTCTCTATCTCTCTCTTTTTCTTTCTCTTTATCGCGAACCTTTGGATCGTTCAAGAAGATAACCACAATGGGAAGGGAAGAAGGAAAGCTTGGATGAAACTTGAAAGGAGAGAGAGATAGAAAGAGAAAGGGAGAGAGAGAGAGAGAGAGAGAGAGAGAGGTAGAAAATCGATTCGAGAACCTGTATAATTGTGCCCAAAAAATTCCCCACTTTATTTGTTTATTTCACTTTTTTTTTTTTTTTTATTATCATTTTTCTCTTTTTCTCCTTTTTTTTTTCTTCCAAATTTATTTTCTCGTCAATCGTTTAAGGCTTAACGCACACAGAAAATCTCGCGAGGAAAATATTATTTTCATTGTGTGATATGTATATATACATATATATATATATATATATATATATTTTTTTTTCTTTTTTTTAATTTACGACGACAGAGAACATGTAATATATCTCGTTGAATTGAGATGCGTATTATGAGATTCTTATCGTTCACGTTGTGAAAGATTATGGGAAAATAAATTAAATTAGAAAGCTAGACAGTAGAATACTTATAGAAAGAAATACGTATGGAGAATAAGATACTTATAGAAGAGGATACAACACTTTACGATGATATAAAGGATACGTTATATACTTCGTTAGATTGAAATGTCCGTTGTGAGATTATTATCGTTACGAGGATGAGGGGAAAAAAAAAAGAATAAATAAATTAAAGTGTTAATAACTATCTTTTGTAAATTGCCAATGAAACATGTTAGGCTATGAACAAGGAAACATGTAATAATAACAAGGAATGAAATACTTCGATAACATTCGCAATGATCATTAGTATCTTATATTATTATGTCATGGTATATAAAATAATCTATATAATTTCGTAATAGTATCGATTTTATTACTCGAAAAAAATTTGAAAAATTTGAAAAGTTACAGAAATATTTTTCTTCGATGTTCTGTGTGTACTCAGCCTAAAAATCGACGAGAGTTGGACGATATCTAACGACTGGTTTCTTAAAACCCATAAGGTCCTTGTGAACACAATTCGAGGAATCTACGAGAAGTCGTTGAAAAAAAAAAAAAACAAAAAAAGAAGAAGAGAGAGAGAGAGAGAGAGAGAGAGAGAGAGAGGGAAAGAGAGATAAGAGAAAGAAAAAGGTACGTACGCTTTTAGCTCTCTCGGAAATTTTATCTTGCTCTTTCGTGCGAGGTTATCCTCTCTCTCTCTCTCTCTCTCTCTCTCTCTCTCTCTCTATCTATTTTTTACTTCTTTTTTTTCTCTTTCTGTGTCGTGCGCAAATTTTGGCGCCTTGATTTACCACCTTATTGGGACTTGAAATTAGCATAGTCGCCACGAAACGCAGCGAGGGAACACGAGAGACGTCGAAATACTTATAAAATGTGAGAGAACACGCAGTCGTTCGTGATCCGCGATGACCTTGGTCTTTTCACGGAGCAAAGATCACAAGGAATCTATCTCTTTCTTATTTTCTCTTGTTTACGCCTTTGCTCGATATGAAAGATGTTTTTTTTTTTTTTTCGTTTCTCTATCTTTCTTTTTCTTCTTCTTTTTCTCGATTCGCTATATTTACTTATTCATACAAGTTATTTTAAATTTCCAAAAGATTTCTTTCGTTTCTAAGTATTGATATTAAGAAAGAAAGAGAGAGAGAGAGAGAGAGAGAGAGAGAGAATGGCCGTCAGACATTAAGAAAGAATTAATAGAAAGACGTGAATCCCATTGGAGGATACTCGGCAAAGCTTGGACGTCTAAGTATATCGTTAGCATAGAAATGTTGGCACTTATTAAACGACTATCCTATGAACCATTAGTATATTCTTCAAATACGTTTAAATATCTACATTTATATTGTAGAATATATCATGTATGAATATACAATTATTTTCTTTTTTCGAATTTAATTTCGAAACTAATTCGTCTATTTCGTTTAATGAAAGAACATTTTTATTGTTCATTATCATTCATTGTCATTATTTATTTATCCTTTTCTTTTCTTTCTCTTTTTTTTTTTTTTTTTTTTTTAATTTAAGGATACGTTTTAAGGAATGAAAGGAATGGAGAAAAAATCGAGTATAGTTATATCGAGAGCAAGTCGAATCCTCCTCTTTGACTTCCTGAATCGGTTTGCGGAGAGAAAGGCGGTCAGCTTGATTAAACGCAAATATATATCTGAGTCATGAAAGAACTTTAAAAAAAATACGTCCCACGCATGTGCTGTTAACCTTCTTTTAAATTTCGTCTCGTTTGCCGTAGAACTTATTGAAATTGAATTTTAAAATTATTACCTTGAATTTTATTTCCATTGGTCATTGATTATATCAATTAGGATTATAATCGGTTAATGTTCGAATTCTCTAATAAAAAAAAAAAAAAAAAAAAAAAAAAAAAAAAAAAAAAAAAGAGGAAAAAAAAAGAAGAAAAATTTTTTTTTTTAATTAGTCTTGAATAAAAAAAGGAAATATCAACAAAAAAGAAAAAAAATTAATCCCTATATAAATATTTCGATGTGACGATAATAAAATGATAAAAAAAAAAAAGAAAAAAAAAAAAAAAAAATAATTGACATTTAAACGTATTTATATTTTCACGATTACAATGCAATATTGAATCAATCGAATTGCTGTTTGACGGACGTATGATAATTTGCACGTTATAGATAAGGGTTAGAAGAATAATTTGAAATTAGAAAAGAAATTGAACGGGAGATCGATGGAACGTCGAAGATGCAAGATGCGATAGAGGAAGGTAGTAGCTCGAAAATGTATGCCTATGCCTCGGAGAGAGAAAGAGAAAGATAGAGAATCGTGTTTGTTCGAATCGCATACTCGTCCGACAAGAAAGCTAAGACTTTCGAGAAAAGTGAACCGGTCCGGGGTGTTAGAAAAGCGTTATACAAGGTGTCTAGAAAGTAAATCCTTTATACTTTATTTATAAATCTATAAAGCTCCGAAAAAGAATTTATTTATTTATTAATTTATTTATTTATTTAATTTTTTTTTTTTTTTTTTTTTTTTTTTTTTTTTTTTTTTTTTTTTATATATAAATTCTAGATCGACAATTCCAATCGTAAAAACGATCCGATTAATCCAACAAGATTTAGCGGAAATAAAATTTTTCATTGATCGACAGATTTGAATCAATCGTATAATATCTTTATATTTATCAAAGGATTTCAACGATCTCATTAAATAGATTATTTTAATTGATCATTATCAATAATTAGATTAAAAGTGAATATTAAATGTCTATCATAATGGATTATAAATTTAATGATTAAAAGTGATTCATAAATTTGCATTAATTCGAAACTTGTCCTGAATCTTTTAAGGAATTTTTTTTCCTTTTTTTCTTTACTTTTAAATTTGTCATTTAATACTTAGGAAAAAAGAAAAAAAGGAAAGGAAAGAAGAAGAAAAAAAGGAAAAGAAAAAAGAAATTATTAAAACTTTTAAAGCAATTCATGGACAAGTTTTACAAATTTTTCAAAATATTTTATAAGATATTTTACAAGAAGAAGGTAAATACAATGAGGTGTTAATGTTTGGATAAGAGATCCACTTTAAGAGACACCCTCTATAGAACGAAGTGCGATTACCGATGCGCCGGAGAAGATCGTAACGGTCCATCATATCGGCAGCATCCTTCGCATCCGGCGTTGTTCGCTCGTCTTTGATTTAAAGCGCTTGTCGCGGCGCCCGGTTATTGCGATCGTTAATCGATGTTTCGAAGCTTAGCGCAATTAAATCGGACGGTCGCACCAATCAAACGGCGCGGCGGCGAGTCGCATTAACGCACGCGATCTTCCCTCTCGCATAATCGTAATAATTATCAATGATGACCGATCGTCCCGTCAAGGGTATTAATTATTTCCGAAGCTCTCGGTGGCCATTTAGTAGTAGGCGTAAAATAGTCCCTCTCTACTATCAACCAGTTCTTTTAAATTTATTCGCACTTTATGTTACCTATCTCTTTTTTTTTATATATATATATATTTTTTCTTTTTCTTTGTAATTTCTTTTCATTCGTTAATTTGTTAATTCTTTCTTCTCAACTTCAATTCGAACCAATAGAGTATATCGTGATATTTTATTTTTTTTTTTTTGCCAATAATTTTATTATTTATCATGATATTTATCTTTCATCCAGTGTTACCATTATTGATTTTATATAATTAATAACTCATACGATTATATTAACAGAGGATATTAATTTTATATTTGGATTTTTTTATATCCTATTATTATACATTCTTATTCCCTTTTTTTTTTTTTTTTTTTTTTTATATCACCAAGTAGTATCTTACTCGATCGAATTGAACCTCTTCGATCGAGCTTTTATTTATATAAATTTTTTCCCGTCAACTATTTACTTCGGGGAAGATCTCTTATTCGATCCTTCCACTTCCGTTTATTGTAAGATCGATGCAATGGAATAGAAAGGATAAAATCGTATGAATCGAGACCGATCTAGCTAACAGTGTCCGACGATTAATCGTCGACTATTAATGAAAGAAGCACGATCGAAGGATCGCTAGCTAGATCACGAAGCCTTAGTATGAATTTATCGGGGAAGTTTAGCTTTAATGAAACTCGCATTCCATTAAAAAGGTACATGATAAAGATGGTTTACACAGAGAACGATGTATCACCGTGGTATCTTCCTTCGATCTCGTAAAATTCTAAGCTGCATTAATTTTACGATGTTACTACGATATAACTTTATTAAGTGATAATTTATAATCATAACACACAGTGTCGACTATGCCAATGAAACGTCAAAGACCTTAGAATCGA
>NC_062188.1:16498895-16516395 GCF_912470025.1 Vespa velutina | reverse complement strand
CCACCATACCCTTCTATTCCCTTCGACTTTTATTATTTTTATCCATTGGGAAATTTTATCTTCCTTCTACTCTTCCTTAGCTTTATTGAATTTTACCGTCCTGTATATCGCCGACACACTCACACACAGACACACACACACACACACACACATACACAGAGAGGGAGAGAGAGGGAGAGAATTCATGCGACTCATCCATCGGGAAGAACAGACTATAAATGCTCGCTGAGACCTGTCTTCAAGGTCATGGAAATTAACACCATGCCGTGTACTCGCGAGAATGAAAAGGGAAAGAGACAGAAAACGGTGGTGAGAAGAGAGAGAGAGAGAGAGAGAGAGAGAGAGAGAGAGAGAGAGAGAGAGAGAGAGAGAGAGAGAGACGTAAGGAAATTTATTGTGGTAGGCTTATAGTTCTGCAAATATAAATTTCTCTTTTTCTTGTTTTCTTTCTTTCTTTCTTTCTTTCTTTCTTTCTTTCTCTTTCTTTATTTATTTCTCTTCTCTCTCTCTCTTTTTTTTCTTTTTTTTTTTTTTCATTACAAAAGACAAACTTAAGAGACGTGATTAATATTGCAATTTAATTTTCAAGATTTTTAATTAATGAGTTTTAATTAAATATATGTATATATATATATATGCATATAAATCTTTTTTTCTTTGTAAATAATTAATAAGATAAACGGATAAAATGGTTGGGTGATTTTTTTTTTCTTTCGATTAATTAAAATATCTTATTATAAGAAAATCTTAAAAGAGAAAGTTTATTTTTTAGGTGTTTATGATAAAATCTCGATTGTCATGGTTACATTGTCAGGAAGCTACAATTGTGAAACTTTTTCAGGAACACCTGTCTATCCTACCTTTCCTCATGTTTTTTTTTTCTTTTTTTCTCTTGAAATTCTCTCCATAGGAGAACTTCTACCAATGCAGCCCGCGGCCTCCTTTGGCAGATCTTTCAGAATCGTGCGAGTATCGGTCGCACGAACTGTCCCGGACACATAAAAGTAAAGATCATCTCTATGATCAATGGCGTAGAATACATACCTACATCGCGTTGGAGGACGGAGGCAAAAGACCCTACGTCCCTAGATCCCTCCAAGCCATAACTGTATCCCTTTGGATACCATGGAAGATTATGGATGCACCGTTGCACGGTTGCGCGCTAGAGAGAACAATGCGACTTAATAGCGATCGACGCTCGATCTTCCTTCGCCTGTTCCTTCATCGTTTTCATAGTTGTAGTTGTAGTCATAGTCATAGTCGTCGTTGTTCTCGTCATGCTATTCTTCGCAAATTTTCTAAGAGTCTTATGACATGGAAAGGTCATAGAACATTCTCTCCTTTACGATCGCCTTCAGATTTTCTCGACTCTATTTTATTTTTAACCCTTAAAATCTTTTCAAACTATAAACCTTCTATCTTTAATATTTTCTCTATTTTTCAATTTTATACAATTAACAATTTGTTCTAATAGATTTTTTTATTTATATTACATTGGACAAATTTCATCACAGTTGATAGTTTCAAAATGAATTATGATCTTCTAGTCACTTGTCTAGACATAGGACTATTGTCTATGTACTTATAATGTACAATAGTATATTTATATGAAAAATATTGTATATCGTATATTTACGAATAGATTTTTTAATTATATTATATTAATACAATTTGATCATAATGATAGTTCCAGCATGTTGGAATATATCCTATAGAAAGGAAATCTTGATTCATGGATCACTCTAATTTTAATGATCTATTCGTATTAATATTCTAAAAATTTATCAAACTTCAATTTTCTTCTTTATCATTTATGTTAATAGATATAATATGATCGTAATGATAGTTCTATATGTCAGAATATATTGTCAGAAATATTTTAATAATATGTCAGAATATATTTTATAGAAAAGGAAAAAAAAAATCTTGATTCATGTATCAATGTACGATCAATTCTGACGATCTATAATATATAATAAATATTCTACAAATTTATCATGCTTCAGTTTTCTTCTTTCTCACCTATATTAGCAGATACAATGTGATCCTAATAATAGTATCAAAATGTCAGAATATATCCAATAGATCTTGATTCATAGATCATTTTAATTCTAATGATCTATTCGCATAAGTATCCTTAGTATAATTTAATCATAATGATAATTCCAAGGTGTCGGAATATATTTAATAATAAGAAAAAAAAAAAAAAAAAAAAAAAAAAAAAAGAAAGAAAAAGAAAGCAAACAAATTTATATATCTTGATTCATAGATCATTTTAATTCCAATGATCTTACTCGTATTAATATTTTATAAATTTATTAAACTTCAGTTTTCATCTTTTTCACCTTTCTAAATCGATTCAAACGAGATTAAACGATTAGACGACGTTAAATCCTTGACGAAAAAATAGATCTCTTGAATATCTATCGAATCGATCAAAAAAAATCCCATCGGTGTTTCGCCTTTTCGCGACTTTCAATTTGATTCGTATGGTAAAGACGTTAATACACGCTTAAAGTCAACTATAAACCAGTTAACCGTACCTCTCATCGCTAAGATCGTGAATCTCAACGAGGCACGTCGAACGTAGTATAAACTCATCCGCAAATGCTCGATCGAGAAATGGAGCTCATTTATCCTTGCACACGCAACTCCATTTCACGCATTCGAACGCGTATGAACGATTAAAGGCGGATGCTGTACATGCTGTGAATTCAAGAGAGAGATAGAGATAGAGATATATATATATATATATATATATATCTAGAGAGAGAGAGAGAGAGAGAAGAAGAAGAAGAGATAGAGACAGATAGAAGTTTGATATCAAGAACAATAAAATTAAAGTAAAGAATAAGAAGAGGATATTTGTGAATGAAACTGATGCTACCAGTGTTAATTCTCGATAATCGATATATTTGAAATAAATTTATACACTGTTTTAAATCATAGACGATTAAAGTCAATGTAAATATAATAATAAATTAACTATAAACTGAAAGCTTGATTAATGTCAAATGATTATTATATTATCAATCACGAAACGATTGAAAATATTCTTGTCGTCGAAATATAATATAAGTTAAACTAAGGTATTATCGAATATTATCAATGATTATCGAGATAAAAGATTAATTAAATGAATATGTTTCATTAAATTCATTCATGAGAAATAATCATTTGAAAAGGAAATATCGAAGTAAATAGAAGAGATGAAAATGGAAATTTACCGTGGAAAATTATATCTTTTAGAGCTTGATTTCCATAATAAGATCATTCCAAGTATGAATCATATTTACGAAGGACAATCTGTCGAGAGCATAACAAGATATATAAATATGTAACAAGTGGATTTATTATATTTAAACATTTAACAAAATTTTTTAATGCAAAATAAAGATCATAATTTCTGAAAAAATAAATTGTAAATTAAAACTTTAGATAAATATTTGAATTCTATCAAAAGAGATCATAATTATAGATCAACATATATTACATATGTATATACTTTTACTAATATTTCTTTTCTTTTTTTTTTTTTTTTTGTTCAAATTGTGAATTTACAAAACATCAATCTTGTAATTTCACAATTACAGCTTGTTCTATATAATATATAAATATTCAATAATTAAATTAAAAAAAAGAATATATATATATATATATATGTTTGTCTGTGTATAAAAACATATATGATTTAATTAAAAAAAAAAAAAAAAAAAAAAAAAAAAGAAAAGATATAAATATATATACAAATGAAAAGTTAGGTTCCCTATAAATACACGTTGGAGTTAACTCGTTGATAATCTAGTCTCGTCGTTTTAACGTTTCGTACTCAGAGTTCTTTTGGTTATATACCTATATATACCTATAACAACGTTTTGAGGGAGTCGAAGGCGTTGAAAACAATTCGCGGTAAGGATCCGTTGCTAATCGCTCGTAAATACGCAGTCGATGCCACCGTTCCCTTACCATGCGTATTCGTAACCCATAAAGTTTGTCTGATCGGAATTTCAAGTAGCGTATCCGGCAGCATGTTCTCTCTTCTCGACCCACAGCCAGTCTCGCGATCTTATCGGAAGACAGACTCGCGTCTCGTCTATAAGACTTTTCTGTCAAAGAAAGAAACGTCTCTTTTACTGCACCATATTCAGTGATTTCTCTTAAAGGAACGATATATGAACAATAATCAATCATTAAGTCGTCATTACATTGAAATCAATTTTTTTCTTTCTGATACAATTGAAAATAATTTTTTATTTATTGGACCGACCAATAAATATAAGATAATGTAATTTTGGATTGAGTAAAATGTTAAAAAAGAAAGCAGAAAATATTTTTCATTAATATCTCTTATTGATTTATCTGTACTGCAGAGTGAAACGAATTTTATCAGATGACTTTAAAAAAAAAAAAAAAAAAAGAAAAAAAAAGAAAAAGAAACAGTAACTCACTCTTGCTAATTTTGTTTCATTCAAATTGTAAAACTACAAGCTTATAAAATTTTTTTCTCACTCTATTATAATACTACCTAATATTTACTATATATTTGTTATCAAAGAAAGAAAACAAAATTTTCAATAGATATTTTACATCACTGATATATTCTTATAGCAAAATGTTCAAACATTCATCTTTTGACCAATCCAACAAATTCATTCGAATCCATTTAAATCAATTTTTTTCTTATAATCCGATATATATATATATATATATATATATATATATATATAAATAATATTTGATAAATGGAAAATTCGTCCATGAAAAATATTGCCTTCGGAATCGGATTATTCCATGTACGTACGTGCAAGGGTATGTCTTTGCAAGATGAGAAGGTCCTCTCTGGAGGACCTTCAAGAGAATCGAAACCGTACCGGGAAGCACGATCATTGTGTCCTCGGGACTCTCAAGGTGGTATCTTACAAGGTCACAAAACTGATTCTTTTTGTTACTCTATCTCGGTCCAGTGCACGAACAAGGCTACGCACCGGACACAGGTTAAAAGGACACTTCCCTTTCGTCTTCTCTCTTTATCTCTCTCTCTCTCTCTCTCTCTCTCTCTCTCTCTCTCTCGTTCTCTCTTTTTCTCTTGTTCTTCGCGTACGTTCTTCTCATCTCATGGATACACTGTCCCATCAATAAAGACGCCCACGTACATCGTTTCGCAGACGGCCGCCACTTTTGCCTTTTATCGACGAATTAAAAAGTCAAGAAAAACGGAATCCTGAATCTTAAACGTCCAACAAGCGAAGTATCAAACTTGAAAACACTCTTCCGGGCATTGGTTTTTTCTTTCTTTTTCTTTTTTTTTTTTTTTTATTTCAACTTAAGATCCTAAATGATTTTATACATAATTTTATCGTTAGTTAAATCTTTCAGGATACACATATATAATATATATATATATTTTTTTTATAAAAAAAAAAAAAAAAAAAGAAAAAGAAGAAAAGAGAAGAAAACAAATCGACAGACATCTAAATTACCATCTAATCTTTCCATTATATTTAATTTTAACACCTAGTCAATGACAAATAATAGATATATTTTAAAGGACACTTGTTTTCGATAATTTACGATCCGATTAACATTATCGTCCATACAAGATCCATACAATACTCTCAATAACATTGCTTAGAACAAAAGGGAGAGAGATCATCGGTTAATCGAGATCAAATGTCACGATAAAAGGATGAAGGAGAGAGATCAAGCTCCAATCCAAGATACGGAACGATAAGTATGTGATCGTTTAGTTGGGCGGTGACTAATTTCATACTTTGCCTATTGTCTACGATAAGACTACGATATAAATAATTTTTTAGAAATCAAATCAAGTGGGAGTCGGGAAGGTGATGTCGGTAGAATAATAGTGGCGATGATGGTAATGGGGAGGCCAGCTGATGGTAGTTCGAGTAAGAGGGGAGAGAGAAGGGGAAAGGTTGCGAAGTGGAGGAAGGGGCCTGGGTTGCAGTCTTTACTGCATTAGTAGAAGTGGTGCAGGACGGAGATATAAACGAACGCGTAGTAATGTCTCCGGTGCGTTCTCAAAGAGCGCTATTTATACTCCTGACTGCACGAGGTAAAAGAACGAGGGGCGAAGGAACGAGTTCCTCAATAAGGCAGCAGGTAGGCCGTACGGTGATTCACAAGCAATTTTTCCAGCTGGACCAGACGGTGGCTCTGTTCTGGCGACTGCCGTTTCTCCGTCCAGTAGAATCGATCGTTCTTTCTCTCCATTATCCTTCTCTCTCTCTCTCTCTCTCTCTGTCTGTCTGTCTGTCTGTCTGTCTGTCTGTCTGTCTTTCTGCTTCTTTACATTTTTTACACTTCTTTTCTTTCATTTTTTCTCTCTTCTTTTATTTCTCTCTCTCTCTCTCTCTCTCTCTCTCTCTCTCTCTCTCTCTCTCTCTCTCTCTCGTACGAGTTTCCTTCATATCGTTAATCCCCAATCATGGATCTTACTGTCACCTTGACTGCTTATATACCAAGAGTAAGATCTCCTTTAAAGGAAAAACTGAAACAGATATCTACTTGTATATAAGAGAAAGAGAGAGAGAGAGAGAGAGAGAGAGGGGAGGGGAGAGAGGGAAACAGACAGACAGAAAGAAAAAGAGAGAAAGGAAAAGAGTAAATTTGGAGGTTTCAAGAAAACATTTGAACTCTTATATCGAGTCCACCTTGACATTAATTTTCTTTTCCATTTTGATATTTCTCTATGTCATAACGTGACTGGAGACTCCTTTTTTTCTTTTCTCTTCAGAGTTACGTACTATGACAATTTTTTATTTTCGTCGTACATAAATTGTGTGAAAAATAATACATGTATATATTTCTATTAATAAAAGAAAAATATTAAAACAGAAGATAGTTCTTAATGAAGAAATGAGAGAGAGAGAGAGAGAGAGAGAGAGAGAGAGAGAGAATGGAAGAAATGTACAATAGTAATACAAATTATTAAATAACAATGATTATGAAAAATTCGTGAGTATAACGTTAAAATATCCCTATCTTGCTACTAGAATTGAAGTAGCTAATCGATTTTACGATAAGACTCGTTTTATTCGTTTAACCGTTAGCTCATTACTAGAGAATCAGCATGGAAATTTGAATGTCTATCGGAGGCGTCGATCGAGTTAACGATAGTCGATACCGATCGACCGGTTCGCAAGGTAAGGAGCTTTCAAAGACGCGTGGGCGTTTTGTGGGTACCTCAATTAACATTGGAATGGCATCGTTGTCGATCTTAGGTGGGCGTTCGGCATCCAAGACACGTTTTCGTTAGTATGTTTCACTGTCGTCACGGTGCCGCAAGTGGAATCCTCCTTGTAGATTTGTCTTCGAGGAACGGGCGAAAGGTAGAATTCAGAAACGCGATGATTGGTGTACCGCATGACTATACTTTATCGATCCATTCTTTATCCGATTTTATTAAGGATATCGAGGCCGAGCTCGTTCGGCTTTCTCGCGAAAGTAAACATGAGAAAAACCATACGCTATCGGCTGGATAAGTAATGCTCGAGAATACGAATACCCTGTTAATGTAACGGGACTGTGGCAAACAAGATATATAGGTACGTACATATACATATGTACTATATGGATATATATATATATATATATATATATATATGCGTACATGTATATTATAATACAATAACTAAGCATACTTTAGCTATTGAAATTTTCATTTTTTTAATATTAATTCTTTAATATAAATTTTCTTTAATATAACAATTATTTATCTCAAATTGGCAACATAATATTTTACACATATCTAATAAGAAGATCAATGTAAAAAAGTAGGAAGGATCGACATATGTATCCCGATCGTATCCATATTAACGACGACTTCATCGTAACGAGAAAATAAAGAAAATATGAAAAAGAAAAGTTAGAAAAATCCGAAGGACAGTCAGTTGTCGTTCTTCGTAGAATTCCCGAAATACCGTGAGTTCCAAAGGTGCGTTTTAACGGCGTAGAGCTCAGGGACTTTGATAAAGAAAGAGAGAAAGAAAGAAAGAAAGAAAGAAAGAAAGAGAAAGAGAAAGAGAAGAAGAGAGAGAGAGAGAGAGAGTCCTTAGGACTCGACTCAAAGGAAGGACACAAGGAGCTTGTCTCTCTTCCGTCGTCGCTCGCCGCGGAAAAATCAGACGCCGCGGGAGAGAGAAGAGAAGGGGATCTCCGATCGTTCGCGGGATCGTTTGCGGAGCGCTTACACCGACAGATGGGATTATCTGATCTTGAATCTAGCCGGGATGGCTCCAGCGCGTATAATTGCCATCGCCGAGGGAACAGCAAGCGTGGCCCTTGCCGTAGCTGTTGCCGTACCCGTAGCGGTTGCCGATGCCGTTGCTGCTGTTGCTGCTGCTGGCAACGCTAGAAAGGAGAGAGCTTTTCTGATTCGAGTTGGTCGGTCGATCGGTCGGTTGGTCGGTTGGTTGGTTGGTCGGTTGGTTGGTTGGTTGGCTGGTTGGTTGGTTGGTTGGTTGGTTGGTTGGTTGGTTGGTCGGTTGGTTGGTTGGTTGGTTGGTTGGTCTGCCGTAGGGCCGCACTGACGGAGTCAAGGCTGTGAACTGGGAATGTGCGTGCAACTATGTTAGCTAAGACCTTTTATTCCCGTTGGTATCCACAAGCCGGCTGGAAAGACTTGGAAGTTATACACGTCGGCAGAAAGAGAGAGAAAGAGAAAAAGAGAGAGAGAGAAAAGACTACCTAGTAGCGCGTCCGTATGAATCTCAGAGGGCCAGGATCAACAGCAACAGCAGCAACAGCAGCAGCAGGATCCCACCTCGTCGCTCGCAACCCCTTTGATAACGATCTCCTGAGTCGACCATGGTGCGCACACTTTTACAAACCCCCTGGCACCTGTCCACCCAAGTAGATAATAACGCTCCTGCGAATTCCCCGGCATGGCCTGATTGCTCGACTCTTTACCAACCTACCTACCTATCTACCTACCTACCTACCTACTATCTATCTTTAACTTTTACTACTACTATTACTACTATTACTACTACTACGACTACGACTATTTCTTAGTCTTCATCTTCTTCTTATTATTATTCTTATTCTTATTCTTATTCTTCTTCTTTAGAAGGAAAGGAAGAGAAAAAAAAAATGAATTTATTCGTTTATTGTTCAGTTTCGTTTTTCCCGAAATGATCGAATGATAGGATTGAACAAATAATTGAGTCGATCAATAATTAATGTCGATATTTTCTACTAAATGTTCAATATTTTGTAATAAACAGTATATAATATATTATCGTCTTGATAAATAACGTTGGAATTTTTTTCTGTAAAAAAAATAATGAAAACTTTAGAAAGAAATTTTGATAAAAAAAAAAAAGAAAAAAGAAAGACGTAATGAAGATTCAATAGGAAATTCAATAAAAAATAGCTAACATTTTATTAATACTACTGTTTATCTTTACATTAGATTATCATCGAGTTTAGAAGGAATCAAGTATAGATAGTGATTTAATGGTATTGAGCAATCTCAGAGTAAAGAAAGTCAATCTCTTGATTTTAATTTTTCTTTTGAACGTAGATTGAACATTTTAATAAATTTCTTTTATACTCATTAGAATGTAGTTAGATTGGTTGTTGTCACCAGCTTCGTCTCTCGACGTGTCTCGTTCTCATTCATCTATTTAAAAATCTTTTAAAAAATTTCTCTATAAACGATACCAACCTGTAAAATCAAATTAATCAGACGAAAGGATGAATCCCTGTCATCTGAGGTACATCGTTAGAAATTTTGTCCCACGTAATCCGACTGTAGAATTAGACGCGGATATGAAAGTAAAGAATTGCGTAACGAAATTCGTGCGAGACTCTTCGAGAAGGAAATTAGTAGGGTTCATTGGGGAACGAAAAACAGATATTCTCGTATGTGTATATACAAGGTGTCTTATTTCAATCGATCGAATCAAAATTTATTCGTTCGATTCGTTCGATACTTAAAAAAAAAAAAAAAAAAAAAAAAAAGAAAAGAAAAAAAAATATATTAATAATTGTTTTGGCATTTTTGGTTGCATCATTAAAATTAAGAAAAAAAAAAAAAGATGAAAAAAAAAAAAGAAAAATTATTCTCATTGTAAATTAAATAGTAAATTTAATGAATAACGAATCATATGATTTCTTATAATTAATACAATTTTTACATCGTCTAGAAACGATTTTTTTTCCTGATCGATACGATCTTCGATATTTTTTCTCTCCCTTTTTTTTTTTTTTTATTTTTATCTTTTATTCATTTATGTATTAGTTTCTTTTTTTTCTCTCTTTTTCTTTTTAATAATCTCTGCAATATATAAAAAAAAAAAAAAAGAAAAAAAAAACGAAAAAAGCAAACTATCTAGTCGTAACGTGTTACATGATTCACCCTGTATACGTGCGAGTATCGTGTCCCAGTTATACGATCAGGTGAGTGACACTTGACCTTCTCGAAGAGTAGGATCTTACGCTTATAGAAGTTTCATGGGATTCGCATCGATGTCTAACGTTTTATAAGCGTACGTTTAATATGCTAACTTCGAGTCTAATGTACTACATAGATATAACACATACATATATAATTTCTTTTCGAGCACAAGTAATAATAACTGTCTTGGTAATAATCATGAGTAGTTGTAAAATGCTCATAGCGAGGACGACAATAAATGCTCTTATCCTTCCATAAATAAAAGTCGATCCATTAAGAAAATAGCGATATCGATTTGATCGATCCAAGGAAAATTAGACTATAAACCAAGAAGTGTGATCGTCGATGTATGATCAGCGTTTAGTATGCCCTTGGAAACGTGAAGAAGGGAAAGGGGAAGGAGGCTAATTTTGTAGTAATAAAATGTTTCTTTCTTTCTTTTTTTTTCCCCCCCGTTCGTTTTTCTCTTACCTGTTTTCTTTTCATTTCTTTTTTCTCTTTCTTTTTATTTTTGTTTTGTTTTGTTTTATTTTTTTTTTTTTTTAATTTGCCCCTTGACGGAAAACGATCGCAAATTTTCCCGTCTTGTCCATACTAATTATATTGCCGATGCCGTCCTTCGTTCGTTGCTTTGTCTCGAAACGATTTCACCAAGTTCGTCTCTCTCTCTCTCTCTCTCTCTCTCTTATGTCGGTAAAAATAATTTTAATTTTTTTTTTTTAACGATACGGAACGAAAAATCATTTACGTGTTCTTAGAGGAACTCTTCGCTATCCATAGTCTTTGCGCTCCGTCTTAATGGAATATCCTGATGATCGTATACGTCGTGATCTTTTGCGTTTCAAGGAACTCTCAAGCGACCGTTCCTTAGGAAAAGAGAGAGGGGAGATTAAGTAGCGAGGTAAGATAAAAAACGTCAAGGTCCTAGTGGGCTTGTACAAACGTTGAAAGGTGTATGACCGGTAACGAGATTCATCTTGGTCGTTCGAAAGATCTGTGATGGTATGTATATATCCTTCATTGCCTCTATATAGCCACATACATATACATATATTATATTTTATAGTTTACCTGTATACATATATATATATATATATATATATATATATATATATATATATTAATTCAAAAATATTTTTTAATAGTAATAAAATTTCATCAATAACATAATTTTCTTTACTTTACCAGTTTCTTTTTTCAATTTTCCTTTTATCTTCTCTTAATTTCAATTATAAATAAGTTCGAATGAACGTTATAGAAATTCCAAATGAGAATGGATAAATAAGAAAAATGAGAACCTTTTCATGTTAGAAAATCACGTGTTACTCGTGAATCTCCATCATTCTATCCGAGCAAACTTTAATTCTATTCATTAAACGATTACGTCTTAGTTAGTCTTGATCCGAGAAAGTTGAACGTTAAGCCCTCGACTCACTTAGACGGAACACGTAAGGTTCTAATCTGGTCTGTTGTTGGTAGGCGCTAGACAACTTCCTACTCGATGGACCACGTGCTCCATTTCGTTTGGAATACGCTCGTGTCGTTCTAGATCGATGGACATTTTAAATCACGGAGTTAAACGTGTAACGCCCGTATTCACCCTCCTCTCCCTCTTTACCTCTCTCTCTCTCTCTCTCTCTCTCTTTCTTTCTCTTTCTCTCTGTCTTTCATTCTTTCTTTCTTTCTTTCTTTCTTTTCTTCTTCTTTTTTTTTTTTCTCTATGTGGACGTTGCGTAAGGCGGCAATCGCACCCGGAAGGTATGAGAAACCCGAAGGTACGAGAAACTGACGGTCTCAAGACTCCTGGGACTTTCACTGTCGTCGTCGTCGTCGTCGTCGTCGTTGTTGTCTTCGTCGTCGTCGCCGTTGTTGTTGTCCTCGTCGTCATTGGTCGCACTCTTCGGCTCTATTATATCCTCTTCGGCGAATTATTTTATTACTCTTGCCTTTCGTGACCTGCCTTTTCATCTGTATACCAACGCAGGTGTACATGGTTTATGACGAAGATTTATTAATCAAATGATTGTAAACTTAGCGGAGAATGAATTATAGAATTATTTATATTCTCGTTAAATGCTTATACATATTTAATTATATATAATTTATTGTTAAACACAGGGACATTCAATTATTTTGATTTATTATTAAATATGAACATAGTTAATTATTATATACATATATATATATATATGTGTTTGTGTATGTGTGTATGATCGATAAAATTATATCTTATATCTCATTGAATGACATACAAAAAAAAAAAAAAAAAAAAAAAGAAAAAATACTTTTACTCATTTCTGAGTAACAACAAATATTTATTTCTTTGTTTTATCTTTTCATGGGGGGAAAAATGAATGGGGGAAGAAAGTTGATCAAATTCAATCAACGAATGCCACATCTCTCTTTACACAATGAGAAAGAAAAAGAGGGATATGGAAAACGGTTCGTCTAGTTATGGAGTCTTCCTCGATTCCTCGAAACCGGTCTACGTGTTTCATGAGATAGAAGCGATACAAGGCGCTATGTGAGTTTTAAGAATATTCGAAGAGCCGTCGATAGGTGGTGGTGATGGTGGTGATGGTGGTGACGGTGGTGATGGTGTTATAGGATGTGCGAAAAAAATAACCATTCCACTTTCTAATTGGACGTGTAAGTTGTCTCTGATCCAGGCAGCTAGACGAGACACGAAGAGAAAGAAAAAGAGAACGTAGCCCACGTTTCAAGGAACGTAAGATATGCATATAATTATATAAGCGTGTATTTCTTGATAATACATATATTTATATTTTACATTTTGCATATATGATATATATATATATATATATATATCCATAATTATAAAAATGATTAAAGTTAAAAATTTCATCATTCTCGATAATATATATATATATATATCTTTGTTTTATATTTTGCACAAGAGATATGTGTGTATGTGTGTATATGTGCGTGCGCATGTATGTGCGCTTGTGTGTGTGTGTGTGTGTGTGTGTACATATAATTATAGAATATTTTGCTAAAATCAAATTAATTATATTTTTATACGAATTGTAAAGTCGATATATCATGAAATAAATAATATATGACTTATCAGTTATATAAATAAATTACTTTCGTTTATAACAAATTATATAAATTAAGTATAAATATTAAGTACATGCTAGAGAGGATAAGAATATAAGAAAGGAGGAGGAGAAGAGCAAGAAGATAGGATGATCAAGCCACTATGAAATCGTGACGCTTAGCCAGGAGAGAAAGGAGGATCCAAGAACGGTCAGAAAGAGAGAGAAAGACCTTTAAGATCGCATATAAGCAAAGCGTATATTCTATATGTATGTACATACGTTCTATATATATATATATATGTATATATCGTGTTCCTGACATAAGTCCTGTCAAGTAGACTTGCTCATAGAACCCTAAGCCGTTCGCTCTAGAACACGTGTATGCCATGGATAGATCGAAAGCGTATTGAAGTATCAGTTTACCAACTTGGACGACAATATGATATTATTTATAGGACGAACTTTGACCGTGTAATATCGTAGAGTTTCCAATTCATGATAAATATCATATCTCTTTCGACGAATCTAACGTATATATATAGATATAAATATTCGATTAAATTTTCATTGAAATTTTTTAACTTCTAATAATTTTCAAAAAATTTTAATTTTATCTATAGTAATATATGTATATATATATATATATATATATATATATATATATATATATATATACATATATCTCGACTTTTGATCTTATGTGAACACTGTTCAACTAAAAATATAAATCGACATTGGTTGACATATATCATATTTTTCTTTTTCTTTATGTCTTTCACTTCGTAACAAAGCCGTCTTATCGTGCACAGACCTCCGTGTAAGTAAGTACGTTCCATGTAAAATATAATGTATGACGATAAATCGTCATCAAATATATTTAATTTATTTCGTTTCAATTTCGTTTCAATTTCGTTTAATTTATTCATCAATATCCCGGAATTCTTGGAAAAAAATAAAAGAAAAGAAAAAAAAAAAAAGAAAGAAAAAGAAAAAAAGAAGAAATAAATGTAATTTTATCCATTAATCTATATTCTAACGATCTATCAATATTTTTCACATTCTTACAAATTTTATTTATTACTTAAAATCATTAAATTGAATATAAATACACGATTGACAAATGATTTGCCAAAATATATCGTTACGATATATTTTCAATCTTACGATAGTTCGATGATTTGAATAATTATTAAGAGATAAAAAACATTCTTGTCGATCACTTTCGAGATATATTTCGATCTACAAACTTTTCATCGTGTCTTAATTATTTATCTATCGTGTCTATCATCCGATATGATTGACAGAAAAATCTTGATGGACGTAGTACGGGAACGTTTGAAAGACGGAACCGGAGAGTACTCGAGGAAGATTCACCTTCCGCGGGACGAATCTTACCACCCAAGACGATTCACGATTTTCTACGGTACAGTGTTCTCTCTCTCTCTCTCTCTCTCTCTCTTTCTTCCTATCTGTTTATCTCTCTTATTCTAACTCTTTCACTTACTCTCTCTCTCTCTCTTCCTCTTTTTCTATACCTACCGCCCTTTCTCCCTCTCTATCTCTCTTCATAATGGAAAAGGATCGCCGACGAAGGACAAGTAAATCGGCAGCGTCATTCGAACGAAGAACAGACTGGAAGACGATCGTTGTTGTTGTTGTCACCGTGGAAGGACACTCTCATGCGATCGAGATTTATCGTGATCTTTCTTTATTTCTCTTTTACTCCTTCTCTCTCTCTCTCTCTCTCTCTCTCTCTCTTTCTCTCTTTCTCTCTCTCTTTCTCTCTCTCTCTCTCTCGAATCGTATCGAAAAGATTTTTTCGCGATGATCCATGGAAAATCAAGAGTGCCTACCCTCGAACAAATTAATCGGACAATACCTCTCTTTCATCGACAATAAAAATCAGAGCCAAAGAAGAGAAACGTTGTCCAGTCATTATCCTTGCTTGCTTGCTTGCTTGCTTGCTTGCTTGCTTGCCTGATTTTATGTGTGTGCGTGAGCACACAATCAAGAGCAAGCGAGTGAGCAAGCGAGCGAGCTCGAGCCACAACGTAGAAGTATATAATCGGCACGATCGTTCGTCGAAGTTCACGGTCGCTTGTTATAATTAGAAACGCCTTCAGCTCGGCTCCTATCTCTCGTTCTCGTCTCGTCTCGTCTTCTCTCTCTCTCTCTCTCTCTCTCTCTCTCTCTTTCTTTCTCTTTCTTTCTCTCTCTGTCTGTCTCTCTGTCTTCCTCCCTTTTTCTTTTTCTTTTTCCTCTCTCTCTTTCTCTCTCTCTTTCTCTTTCTTTCTTTCTTTCTTTCTTTCTTTCTTTCTTTCTTTCTATCTCTCTTTCTCTTTCTCTTCACTACTGGCAGTAAGATTACACGCAACGCCGACACCTTCCCTTCCCCAATCACCTTCGTATCGACATTAACCGAACCAAATTGTTATACGGTAGAACCTCCATTATCCGTACTAATAGGGAGACATAAATGTTGATAATTGGACAACAACGACTTTTCTATCGTCGAGCTTATTTCTATACGATTAGAGAGAGAGAAAGAGAGAGAGAGAGAGAGAAAGAGAGAGAGAGATCAATCTTATTTGTAATTAATTTTATTACAAGGATATCTTCCTTTCGTAACTTACAATTATTGTATGCTATAAGAGAACATTATATAGTTATATTAACGTTATATATATATATATATATATGTGTGTGTGTGTGTGTGTGTGTTATACATATAATCATTTGTACGATAGCCATGAATTTCGTTTTATTGGAATTTAATACGTATCTTATTCGTTCTGAAATTTGGTTCTCCAAGAGATTAAATATTTTCGATGTCTGTATCTCTCTCTCTCTCTCTCTCTCTCTCTCTCTCTCTCTTTCTTTTCTTCATCTTTATCCTTCCTTCTCATGATGGCGAAGGTATTAAGACGCGATTCATGATTACGATTAGACCGACGCATTTAAGGTAGAACGCGACGACGAAATCGGCTTAACCGGTAATCGCATTACGTAGAAGCGAATTTAATGAATATAGTAGTGTCAAAAGTCTTTGCTAAGCATTGAAAGGACACGTTATTGGAACGTATAGATAAGAATATCTAACGGGATAAATGATGATTTAAAGTGATTTAAAAAAAGAGAAAAAAAAAAAAAGAAAAAAGCAAGAAAAACAAATTAATGAGATATTAATTTATTATATTTCTCGTAAAGTCAATAACTCCCTAACTAGTTCATTCATTAAAAACAAATTTTGTTCGTCTTTAACGAATAAGTTTATGATCTTATGCATACGAATTTTTTAAAGAAAATTATTCTTAAAAGAAAACATTTTTCTTAAAAGAAAAAAATTATTTAATAAGAAACTTATACTATTCACTTTATAATTAATAAACAATAATTTTCAATTTGAATGAACAAATTTTAATAAAGCGATTAATTTTTTTGGCGAAAGATAAAGAAAAAAAAAAAAAAAGAAAAAATTTGAAACAAATTTTTTTTTAATTCATACACGTATATGTATATAAGTACAAGACGTAAAATTTATTTTATATAAATATATTGTACGTTTGATGTACTAAACGTCAAAACCTGTATACCAGAAGAAAAACTAAATTCCACAATTTAGAAACAATTTTCAAGAATTCGAGCAAAAGTACTGTTAGTCAGGTCCAGTAAAAGAAAAGATCCGATCGAGAAACGATATCCACCGCCACGTGAGTAGAACATACACTTGAATCAAGAATAACAGTACTTTCTCTCGATGGAAGAGTAAGGAAGTGTAGGGGAACGTGAGGACACAATACCACATGAGTATCCGGTAGGATGAAGATCGAATATCACGAGCACAACAATTCGAGTTTGAACTCTTCCGAATCTGCACACAAAGGCTCTTCTTATTTCGTAGAAAGAAAAAGGGGAACGAGTGGATGATTCGGATTGGTAGCGGGGATTGTAAAATGTTAGTGAACACTTTTGCCAAGAGCTTACAGAAAGAAATAGAGATAGATAGAAAGAGAGAGAG